>NW_027645953.1:600000-868000 GCF_951394435.1 Stenella coeruleoalba
AAACTATAGGACCATAAGTGGAAGTGCCCTAGGCTCTGTTGCTTTGTTTTATAGATGTTTCAGGAAACACCATACACTTCTCCGGAGTGGTTGTTGGCAATTTACATCCCGCCCATCAGCATAACAAGGCTCCCAGTTCTCCATGGCCTGTCCTGCCTTTCTGGATTTTACACTTTTTTCAGATTGCCCTTCAACCGGGGAAAAGTGAGACTTCATTGTAGTGCAGATTTCCTTTGCAAGTTTGCTTGGTTGGCCAAAAAGGGCGTATGCGTTTTTTCCTGAATATATTCAGGAAAAAACGCATACGCACTTTTTGGCCAAGTGCATCATTGTGGACGTTCTGCCTCTTTTCCTATGCTTTCAATGCAATTCCAGTCTACGTCCTGAAATCAGTTTCCTGCAATTCTGCCCCGCTTTCAAGTCCTCTTGGCAGCCTTACTAAAGTATATTTTTGGACGATAGCTGTCATTTATAACTCTGCAGGTTTGTGAATTACAGTGCTCCTGAGCTCCTTTCTTCAACTCGCTTTCTTGTGAGCTGGCCGCAACACCGCAGGATGGCTTCAGGCCCTAATCTGGTTCCGGCACGGCACGCTGAGCCTTTGGTTAATTCCTCTTCCTGGTGGGAAATGAGAGTTAAATTTGCCCGTCCAGACACCTCCAGCTAGTCTCTCATTGGTTCTCGCTATTCCTGTTCATCTTCCGCAGAAATTGCAAACGGGGCCAAACAGGAGGTTAAAGGTGCTGACTCTCCAAGTGGGGAGAGTGTTAGTAAAGCGTCTGGAATGTTGCACCCGAGTACCAGGGGAGGAAAACTGAGACATATTTGAACACGTCTCCCGTTCACACGGTTGATCATACTCTGGGTTCCACATGCATGTTTTAGCTGAAGGAAGAATACCTTAAACCTGGAGAGTTGAGACCCGTGTAATGGGTACCATGCAATATGACTTCAAAGGGTCTTCATTGGCTCACGAACCTCTCCAATCCTATCACTGCTGCGTTTATGCCCCTGTACACATGCTTGATTCTCTTTCGGAGACATAGCAATCCATAGGTTTTAAGATACTTAATAGACAGGTACATTCTTAGGCGTTTAATATGCGGTGTTGAGTCCATTTCGTTGAGCAAGGAGTAGCTCTTGTCTATTCCATATTTGGCTTAAGGAACTTTATCTGTGCTCATTTCAATCTCTGGTTTTATGCAGCACCCCAACTCACCTTTACCCTTAAGCAAGAATAAGTTGGTTTTCTAAATTTGAGACCCTGTTCTGTTCTGTAATTCATTTCCTGTGTAGCCAAGTTTACATTCCGTGTATTACTGATATCTTATGATGTTTCTTTTTCTGTGTGACTTATTTCAGTTAGAATCATCATACCTGAATCCACTCATTGTGCTGCTAAGGGCCTGATGACACAGATTTCATTGCTGAGTGATATTGCTTTGTAAGTAAATACCACAACTTCTTTATCCATTTTTCACTTTCTGTGATGTTGAACTTGTACTGTAAACGAGGTTCTTGTAAACAGAGCCGTTCCAAACTTTGGGGAGGCTGTGTCTTTTTGATTTTAATTTCCCTAAGCTATAGGACCATAAGTGGAAGTGCCCTAGGCTCTGTTGCTTTGTTTTTTAGATGTTTCAGGAAACACCATACACTTCTCCGGAGTGGTTGTTGGCAATTTACATCCCGCCCATCAGCATAACAAGGCTCCCAGTTCTCCATGGCCTGTCCTGCCTTTCTGCATTTTACACTTTTTTCAGATGGCCCTTTTGACCGGGGGGAAGTGAGACTTCATTGTAGTGCAGATTTCCTTTGCAAGCTTGCTTGGTTGGCCAAAAAGGGCGTATGCGTTTTTTCCTGAATATATTCAGGAAAAAACGCATACGCCCTTTTTGGCCAAGTGCATCATTGTGGACGTTCTGCCTCTTTTCCTATGCTTTCAATGTAATTCCAGTCTACCTCCTGAAATCGGTTTCCTGCAATTCTGCCCCGCTTTCCAGTCCTCTTGGCAGCCTTACTTCAGTCTATTTTTGGACGATAGCTGTCATTTATAACTCTGCAGGTTTGTGAATTACAGTGCCCCTGAGCTCGTTTCTTCAACTCGCTTTCTTGTGAGCTGGCCGCAACACCGCAGGATGGCTTCAGGCCCTAATCTGGTTCCGGCACGGCACGCTGAGCCTCTGGTTAATTCCTCATCCTGGTGGGAAATTAAAGTTAAATTTGCCAATCCAGACACCTCCCGCTTGTCTCTCATTGGTTCTCCCTATTCCTGTACATCTTCCGCAGAAATTGCAAACTGGGCCAAACAGGAGGTTAAAGGGACTGACTCTCCAAGTCGGGAGAGTGTTAGTAAAGTGTCTGGAATGTTGCACCGAAGTACCAGGGGATGAAAACTGAGACATATTTGAACACGTCTCCCGATCACACGGTTGATCACACTCTGGGTTCCACATGCATGTTTTAGCTGAAGAAAGAATACCTTAAACCTGGAGAGTTGAGACCCGTGGAATGGGTACCATGCAATATGACTTCAAAGGGTCTTCATTTGCTCACCGAATCTCTCCACTCCTATCACTGCTGCGTTTATGACCCTTGTATACATGCTTGATTCTCCTTCGGAGACATAGCAATCCATAGGTTTTAAGATACTTACTAGTCAGGTACATTCTTAGGCGTTTAATATGCGGTGTTGAGTCCATTTCGTTGAGCAAGGAGTAGCTCTTGTCTATTCCATATTTGGCTTAAGGAACTTTATCTGTGCTCATTTCAATCTCTGGTTTTATGCAGCACCCCAACTCACCTTTCCCCTTAAGCAAGCATAAGTTGGTTTTCTAAATTTGAGACACTGTTCTGTTCTGTAATTCAGTTCCTCTGTAGCCAAGTTTCCATTCCGTGTATTACTGATATCTTATGATGTTTCTTTTTCTGTGTGACTTATTTCAGTTAGAATCATCATACCTGAATCCACTCATTGTGCTGCTACGGGCCTGGTGACATAGATTTCATTGCTGAGTGATATTGCTTTGTACATGAGTACCACAACTTCTTTATCCATTTTTCACTTTCTGCGATATTGAACTTGTACGGTAAACGAGGTTCTTGTAAACAGAGGCGTCCCAAACTTTGGGGTGGCTGTGTCTTTTTGATTTTAATTTCCCTAAGCTATAGGTCCATAAGTGGATGTGCCCTAGGCTCTATTGCTTTGTTTTTTAGATGTTTCAGGAAACACCATACACTTCTCCCGAGTGTCTGTTGGCAATTTACATCCCGCCCATCAGCATAACAAGGCTTCCAGTTCTCCATGGCCTGTCCTGCCTTTCTGGATTATACACTTTTTTCAGATGGCCCTTTTCACCGGGGGGAAGTGAGACTTCATTGTAGTGCAGATTTCCTTTGCAAGCTTGCTTGGTTGGCCAAAAAGGGCGTATGCGTTTTTTCCTGAATATATTCAGGAAAAAACGCATACGCCCTTTTTGGCCAAGTGCATCATTGTGGACGTTCTGCCTCTTTTCCTATGCTTTCAATGCAATTCCAGTCTACCTCCTGAAATCGGTTTCCTGCAATTCTGCCCGGCTTACAAGTCCTCTTGGCAGACTTACTTCAGTCTATTTTTGGACGATAGCTGTCATTTATAACTCTGCAGGTTTGTGAATTACAGTGCCCCTGAGCTCCTTTCTTCAACTCGCTTTCTTTTGAGCTAGCCGCAACACCGCAGGATGGCATCATTGTGTCAATCGGTTTCCTGCAATTCTGCCCCGCTTTCAAGTCCTCTTGGCAGCCTTACTTCAGTCAATTTTTGGACGATAGCTGTCATTTATAACTCTGCTGGTTTGTGAATTGCAGTGCCCCTGAGCTCCTTTCTTCAACTCGCTTTCTTGTGACCTGGCCGCAACACCGCAGGATGGCTTCAGGCCCTAATCTGGTTCCGGCCCGGCATGCTGAGCCTTTGGTTAATTCCTCTTCCTGGTGGGAAATGAGAGTTAAATTTGCCCGTCCAGACACCTCCAGCTAGCCTCTCTTGGTTCTCGCTATTCCTGTTCATCTTCCGCAGAAATTGCAAACTGGGCCAAACAGGAGGTTAAAGGGACTGACTCTCCAAGTCGGGAGAGTGTTAGTAAAGTGTCTGGAATGTTGCACCCGAGTACCAGGGTACGAAAACTGAGACATATTTGAACACGTCTCCCGATCACATGGTTGATCATACTCTGGGTTCCACATGCATGTTTTAGCTGAAGGAAGAATACCTAAAACCTGGGTAGTTGAAACCCGTGGAATGGGTACCATGCAATATGACTTCAAAGGGTCTTCATTTGCTCACCGAACCTCTCCAATCCTATCACTGCTGCGTTTATGCCCCTGTACACATGCTTGATTCTCTTTCGGAGACATAGCAATCTATAGGTTTTAAGATACTTACTAGTCAGGTACATTCTTAGGCGTTTAATATGCGGTGTTGAATCCATTTCGTTGAGCAAGGAGTAGCTCTTGTCTATTCCATATTTGGCTTAAGGAACTCTATCTGTGCTCATTTCAATCTCTGGTTTTATGCAGCACCCCAACTCACCTTTCCCCTTAAGCAAGCAGAAGTTGGTTTTCTAAATTTGAGACCCTGTTCTGTTCTGTAATTCAGTTCCTGTGTAGCCAAGTTTACATTCCGTGTATTAGTGATATCTTATGATGTTTCTTTATGTGTGAGTTATTTCAGTTAGAATCATCGTACCTGAATCCACTCATTATGCTGCTACGGGCCTGATGACATAGATTTCATTGCTGAGTGATACTGCATTGTACGTAAGTACCACAAGTTCTTTATCCATTTTTCACTTTCTGTGATATTGAACTTGTACGGTAAACGAGGTTCTTCTAAACAGAGGCGTCCCAAACTTTGGGGTGGGTGTGTCTTTTTGATTTTAATTTCCCTAAGCTATAGGACCATAAGTGGAATTGCCCTAGGCTCTGTTGCTTTGTTTTTTAGATGTTTCAGGAAACACCATACACTTCTCCCAAGTGTCTGTTGGCAATTTACATCCCACCCATCCGCATAACAAGGCTCCCAGTTCTCCATGGCCTGTCCTGCCTTTCTGGATTTTACACTTTTTTCAGATGGCCCTTTTGACCGGGGGGAAGTGAGACTTCATTGTAGTGCAGATTTCCTTTGCTAGTTTGCTTGGTTGGCCAAAAAAGGCGTATGCGTTTTTTCCTGAATATATTCAGGAAAAAACGCATACGCCCTTTTTGGCCAAGTGCATCATTGTGGACGTTCTGACTCTTTTCCTATGCTTTCAATGCAATTTCAGTCTACCTCCTGAAATCGGTTTCCTGCAATTCTGCCCCGCTTTCAAGTCCTCTTGGCAGCCTTACTTCAGTCTATTTTTGGACGATAGCTGTCATTTATAACTTTGCAGGTTTGTGAATTACAGTGCCCCTGAGCTCCTTTCTACAACTCGCTTTCTTGTGAGCTGGCCGCAACACCGCAGGATAGCTTCAGGCCCTAATCTGGTTCCGGCACGGCACGCTGAGCCTTTGGTTAATTCCTCTTCCTGGTGGGAAATGAGAGTTAAATTTGCCCGTCCAGACACCTCCAGCTAGTCTCTCATTGGTTCTCGCTATTCCTGTTCATCTTCCGCAGAAATTGCAAACTGGGCCAAACAGGAGGTTAAAGGGACTGACTCTCCAAGTGGGGAGAGTGTTAGTAAAGCATCTGGAATGTTGCACCCGAGTACCAGGGGAGGAAAACTGAGACATATTTGAACACGTCTCCCGATCACATGGTTGATCATACTCTGGGTTCCACATGCATGTTTTAGCTGAAGGAAGAATACCTAAAACCTGGGTAGTTGAAACCCGTGGAATGGGTACCATGCAATATGACTTCAAAGGGTCTTCATTTGCTCACGAACCTCTCCAATCCTATCACTGCTGCGTTTATGCCCCTGTACACATGCTTGATTCTCTTTCGCAGACATAGCAATCCATAGGTTTTAAGATACTTACTAGACAGGTACATTCTTAGGCGTTTAATATGCGGTGTTGAGTCCATTTCGTTGAGCAAGCAGTAGCTCTTGTCTATTCCATATTTGGCTTAAGGAACTTTATCTGTGCTCATTTCAATCTCTGGTTTTATGCAGCACCCCAACTCACCTTTACCCTTAAGCAAGAATAAGTTGGTTTTCTAAATTTGAGACCCTGTTCTGTTCTGTAATTCAGTTCCTGTGTAGCCAAGTTTACATTCCGTGTATTACTGATATCTTATGATGTTTCTTTTTCTGTGTGACTTATTTCAGTTAGAATCATCATACCTGGATCCACTCATTGTGCTGCTAAGGGCCTGATGACATAGATTTCATTGCTGAGTGATATTGCTTTGTAAGTGAATACCACAACTTCTTTATCCATTTTTCACTTTCTGCGATGTTGAACTTGTACTGTAAACGAGGTTCTTGTAAACAGAGGCGTCCCAAACTTTGGGGTGGCTGTGTCTTTTTGATTTTAATTTCCCTAAGCTATAGGACCATAAGTGGAAGTGCCCTAGGCTCTGTTGCTTTGTTTTTTAGATGTTTCAGGAAACACCATACACTTCTCCCAAGTGTCTGTTGGCAATTTACATCCCGCCCATCAGCATAACAAGGCTCCCAGTTCTCCATGGCCTGTCCTGCCTTTCTGGATTTTACACTTTTTTCAGATGGCCCTTTTGACCGGGGGGAAGTGAGACTTCATTGTAGTGCAGATTTCCTTTGCAAGCTTGCTTGGTTGGCCAAAAAGTGCGTATGCGTTTTTTCCTGAATATATTCAGGAAAAAACGCATACGCCCTTTTTGGCCAAGTGCATCATTGTGGACGTTCTGCCTCTTTTCCTATGCTTTCAATGCAATTCCAGTCTACCTCCTGAAATCAGTTTCCTGCAATGCTGCCCCGCTTTCAAGTCCTCTTGGCAGCCTTACTTCAGTCTATTTTTGGACGATAGCTGTCATTTATAACTCTGCAGGTTTGTGAATTACAGTGCCCCTGAGCTCCTTTCTTCAACTCGCTTTCTTGTGACCTGGCCGCAACACCGCAGGATGGCTTCAGGCCCTAATCTGGTTCTGGCACGGCACGCTGAGCCTTTGGTTAATTCCTCTTCCTGGTGGGAAATGAGAGTTAAATTTGCCCGTCCAGACACCTCCAGCTAGCCTCTCATTGGTTCTCGCTATTCCTGTTCATCTTCCGCAGAAATTGCAAACTGGGCCAAACAGGAGGTTAAAGGGACTGACTCTCCAAGTCGGGAGAGTGTTAGTAAAGCGTCTGGAATGTTGCACCCGAGTACCAGGGTAAGAAAACTGAGACATATTTGAACACGTCTCCCGATCACATGGTTGATCATACTCTGGGTTCCACATGCATGTTTTAGCTGAAGGAAGAATACCTTAAACCTGGGTAGTTGAAACCCGTGGAATGGGTACCATGCAATATGACTTCAAAGGGTCTTCATTTGCTCACCGAACCTCTCCAATCCTATCACTGCTGCGTTTATGCCCCTGTACACACGCTTGATTCTCTTTTGGAGACATAGCAATCCATAGGTTTTAAGATACTTACTAGTCAGGTACATTCTTAGGCGTTTAATATGGGGTGTTGAGTCCATTTCGTTGAGCAAGGAGTAGCTCTTGTCTATTCCATATTTGGCTTAAGGAACTTTATCTGTGCTCATTTCAATCTCTGGTTTTATGCAGCACCCCAACTCACCTTTCCCCTTAAGCAAGCATAAGTTGGTTTTCTAAATTTGAGACCCTGTTCTGTTTTGGACTGCAGTTCCTGTGTAGTCAAGTTTACATTCCGTGTATTAGTGATATCTTATGATGTTTCTTTTTCTGTGTGACTTATTTCAGTTAGAATCATCATACCTGAATCCACTCATTATTCTGCTACGGGCCTGATGACATAGATTTCATTGCTGAGTGATACTGCATTGTACGTAAGTACCTCAAGTTCTTTATCCATTTTTCACTTTCTGTGATATTGAACTTGTACGGTAAACGAGGTTCTTGTAAACGGAGGTGTCCCAAACTTTGGGGTGGCTGTGTCTTTTTGATTTTAATTTCCCTAAGCTATAGGACCATAAGTGGAAGTGCCCTAGGCTCTGTTGCTTTGTTTTTTAGATGTTTCAGGAAACACCATACACTTCTCCCGAGTGGTTGTTGGCAATTTACATCCCGCCCATCAGCATAACAAGGCTCCCAGTTCTCCATGGCCTGTCCTGCCTTTCTGGATTTTACACATTTTTCAGATGGCCCTTTTGACCGGGGGGAAGTGAGACTTCATTGTAGTGCAGATTTCCTTTGCAAGTTTGCTTGGTTGGCCAAAAAGGGCGTATGCGTTTTTTCGTGAATATATTCAGGAAAAAACGCATACGCCCTTTTTGGCCAAGTGCATCATTGTGGACGTTCTGCCTCTTTTCCTATGCTTGAAATGCAATTCCAGTCTACCTCCTGAAATCGGTTTCCTGCAATTCTGCCCCGCTTTCAAGTCCTCTTGGCGGCCTTACTTCAGTATATTTTTGGACGATAGCTGTCATTTATAACTCTGCAGGTTTGTGAATAACAGTGCCCCTGAGCTCCTTTCTTCAACTTGCTTTCTTGTGACCTGGCCGCAACACTGCAGGATGTCTTCAGGCCCTAATCTGGTTCCGGCACGGCACGCTGAGCCTTTGGTTAATTCCTCTTCCTGGTGGGAAATGAGAGTTAAATTTGCCCATCCAGACAACTCCAGCTAGTCTCTCATTGATTCTCGCTATTCCTGTTCATCTTCCGCAGAAATTGCAAACTGGGCCAAACAGGAGGTTAAAGGGACTGACTCTCCAAGTGGGGAGAGTGTTAGTAAGCGTCTGGAAAGTTGCACCCGAGTACCAGGGTACGAAAACTGAGACATATTTGAACACGTCTCCCGATCACATGGTTGATCATACTCTAGGTTCCACATGCATGTTTTAGCTGAAGGAAGAATACCTTAAACCTGGGTAGTTGAAACCCGTGGAATGGGTACCATGCAATATGACTTCAAAGGGTCTTCATTTGCTCACCGAACCTCTCCAAATCTATCACTGCTGCGTTTATGCCCCTGTACACACGCTTGATTCTCTTTTGGAGACATAGCAATCCATAGTTTTTAAGATACTTACTAGTCAGGTACATACTTAGGCGTTTAATATGGGGTGTTGACTCCATTTCGTTGAGCAAGGAGTAGCTCTTGTCTATTCCATATTTGGCTTAAGGAACTTTATCTGTGCTCATTTCAATCTCTGGTTTTATGCAGCACCCCAACTCACCTTTCCCCTTAAGCAAGCAGAAGTTGGTTTTCTAAATTTGAGACCCTGTTCTGTTTTGGAATGCAGTTCCTGTGTAGCCAAGTTTACATTCCATGTATTACTGATATCTTATGATGTTTCTTTTTCTGTGTTACTTATTTCAGTTAGAATCATCGTACCTGAATCCACTCATTATGCTGCTAAGGGCCTGATGACATAGATTTCATTGCTGAGTGATACTGCATTGTACGTAAGTACCTCAAGTTCTTTATCCATTTTTCACTTTCTGTGATATTGAACTTGTACGGTAAACGAGGTTCTTGTATACGGAGGTGTCCCAAACTTTGGGGTGGCTGTGTCTTTTTGATTTTAATTTCCCTAAGCTATAGGACCATAAGTGGAAGTGCCCTAGGCTCTGTTGCTTTGTTTTTTAGATGTTTCAGGAAACACCATACACTTCTCCCGAGTGGTTGTTGGCAATTTACATCCTGCCCATCAGCATAACAAGGCTCCCAGTTCTCCATGGCCTGTCCTGCCTTTCTGGATTTTACACTTTTTTCAGATGGCCCTTTAACCGGGGAGAAGTGAGACTTCATTGTAGTGCAGATTTCCTTTGCAAGTTTGCTTGGTTGGCCAAAAAGGGCGTATGCGTTTTTTCCTGAATATATTCAGGAAAAAACGCATACGCCCTTTTTGGCCAAGTGCATCATTGTGGACGTTCTGCCTCTTTTCCTATGCTTTCAATGCAATTCCAGTCTACCTCCTGAAATCGGTTTCCTGCAATTCTGCCCCGCTTTCAAGTCCTCTTGGCAGCCTTACTTCAGTATATTTTTGGACGATAGCTGTCATTTATAACTCTGCAGGTTTGTGAATTACAGTGCCCCTGAGCTCCTTTCTTCAACTCGCTTTCTTGTGAGCTGGCCGCAACACCGCAGGATGGCTTCAGGCCCTAATATGGTTCCGGCATGGCACGCTGAGCCTTTGGTTAATTCCTCTTCCTGGTGGGAAATGAGAGTTAAATTTGCCCGTCCAGACACCTCCAGCTAGTCTCTCATTGGTTCTCGCTATTCCTGTTCATCTTCCGCAGAAATTGCAAACGGGGACAAACAGGAGGTTAAAGGTGCTGACTCTCCAAGTGGGGAGAGTGTTAGTAAAGCGTCTGGAATGTTGCACCCGAGTACCAGGGGAGGAAAACTGAGACATATTTGAACACGTCTCCCGTTCACACGGTTGATCATACTCTGGGTTCCACATGCATGTTTTAGCTGAAGGAAGAATACCTTAAACCTGGAGAGTTGAGACCCGTGTAATGGGTACCATGCAATATGACTTCAAAGGGTCTTCATTTGCTCACGAACCTCTCCAATCCTATCACTGCTGCGTTTATGCCCCTGTACACATGCTTGATTCTCTTTCGCAGACATAGCAATCCATAGGTTTTAAGATACTTACTAGACAGGTACATTCTTAGGCGTTTAATATGCGGTGTTGAGTCCATTTCGTTGAGCAAGGAGTAGCTCTTGTCTATTCCATATTTGGCTTAAGGAACTTTATCTGTGCTCATTTCAATCTCTGGTTTTATGCAGCACCCCAACTCACCTTTACCCTTAAGCAAGAATAAGTTGGTTTTCTAAATTTGAGACCCTGTTCTGTTCTGTAATTCATTTCCTGTGTAGCCAAGTTTACATTCCGTGTATTACTGATATCTTATGATGTTTCTTTTTCTGTGTGACTTATTTCAGTTAGAATCATCATACCTGAATCCAGTCATTGTGCTGCTAAGGGCCTGATGACACAGATTTCATTGCTGAGTGATATTGCTTTGTAAGTAAATACCACAACTTCTTTATCCATTTTTCACTTTCTGTGATGTTGAACTTGTACTGTAAACGAGGTTCTTGTAAACAGAGCCGTTCCAAACTTTGGGGTGGCTGTGTCTTTTTGATTTTAATTTCCCTAAACTATAGGACCATAAGTGGAAGTGCCCTAGGCTCTGTTGCTTTGTTTTATAGATGTTTCAGGAAACACCATACACTTCTCCGGAGTGGTTGTTGGCAATTTACATCCCGCCCATCAGCATAACAAGGCTCCCAGTTCTCCATGGCCTGTCCTGCCTTTCTGGATTTTACACTTTTTTCAGATTGCCCTTCAACCGGGGAAAAGTGAGACTTCATTGTAGTGCAGATTTCCTTTGCAAGCTTGCTTGGTTGGCCAAATAGGGCGTATGCGTTTTTTCCTGAATATATTCAGGAAAAAACGCATACGCCCTTTTTGGCCAAGTGCATCATTGTGGACGTTCTGCCTCTTTTCCTATGCTTTCAATGTAATTCCAGTCTACCTCCTGAAATCGGTTTCCTGCAATTCTGCCCCGCTTTCCAGTCCTCTTGGCAGCCTTACTTCAGTCTATTTTTGGACGATAGCTGTCATTTATAACTCTGCAGGTTTGTGAATTACAGTGCCCCTGAGCTCCTTTCTTCAACTCGCTTTCTTGTGAGCTGGCCGCAACACCGCAGGATGGCTTCAGGCCCTAATCTGGTTCCGGCACGGCACGCTGAGCCTCTGGTTAATTCCTCATCCTGGTGGGAAATTAAAGTTAAATTTGCCAATCCAGACACCTCCCGCTTGTCTCTCATTGGTTCTCCCTATTCCTGTACATCTTCCGCAGAAATTGCAAACTGGGCCAAACAGGAGGTTAAAGGGACTGACTCTCCAAGTGGGGAGAGTGTTAGTAAAGTGTCTGGAATGTTGCACCGAAGTACCAGGGGATGAAAACTGAGACATATTTGAACACGTCTCCCGATCACACGGTTGATCACACTCTGGGTTCCACATGCATGTTTTAGCTGAAGAAAGAATACCTTAAACCTGGAGAGTTGAGACCCGTGGAATGGGTACCATGCAATATGACTTCAAAGGGTCTTCATTTGCTCACCGAATCTCTCCACTCCTATCACTGCTGCGTTTATGACCCTTGTATACATGCTTGATTCTCCTTCGGAGACATAGCAATCCATAGGTTTTAAGATACTTACTAGTCAGGTACATTCTTAGGCGTTTAATATGCGGTGTTGAGTCCATTTCGTTGAGCAAGGAGTAGCTCTTGTCTATTCCATATTTGGCTTAAGGAACTTTATCTGTGCTCATTTCAATCTCTGGTTTTATGCAGCACCCCAACTCACCTTTCCCCTTAAGCAAGCATAAGTTGGTTTTCTAAATTTGAGACACTGTTCTGTTCTGTAATTCAGTTCCTCTGTAGCCAAGTTTCCATTCCGTGTATTACTGATATCTTATGATGTTTCTTTTTCTGTGTGACTTATTTCAGTTAGAATCATCATACCTGTATCCACTCATTGTGCTGCTACGGGCCTGGTGACATAGATTTCATTGCTGAGTGATATTGCTTTGTACATGAGTACCACAACTTCTTTATCCATTTTTCACTTTCTGCGATATTGAACTTGTACGGTAAACGAGGTTCTTGTAAACAGAGGCGTCCCAAACTTTGGGGTGGCTGTGTCTTTTTGATTTTAATTTCCCTAAGCTATAGGTCCATAAGTGGAAGTGCCCTAGGCTCTATTGCTTTGTTTTTTAGATGTTTCAGGAAACACCATACACTTCTCCCGAGTGTCTGTTGGCAATTTACATCCCGCCCATCAGCATAACAAGGCTTCCAGTTCTCCATGGCCTGTCCTGCCTTTCTGGATTATACACTTTTTTCAGATGGCCCTTTTGACCGGGGGGAAGTGAGACTTCATTGTAGTGCAGATTTCCTTTGCAAGCTTGCTTGGTTGGCCAAAAAGGGCGTATGCGTTTTTTCCTGAATATATTCAGGAAAAAACGCATACGCCCTTTTTGGCCAAGTGCATCATTGTGGACGTTCTGCCTCTTTTCCTATGCTTTCAATGCAATTCCAGTCTACCTCCTGAAATCGGTTTCCTGCAATTCTGCCCGGCTTTCAAGTCCTCTTGGCAGACTTACTTCAGTCTATTTTTGGACGATAGCTGTCATTTATAACTCTGCAGGTTTGGAATTACAGTGCCCCTGAGCTCCTTTCTTCAACTCGCTTTCTTTTGAGCTAGCCGCAACACCGCAGGATGGCATCATTGTGTCAATCGGTTTCCTGCAATTCTGCCCCGCTTTCAAGTCCTCTTGGCAGCCTTACTTCAGTCAATTTTTGGACGATAGCTGTCATTTATAACTCTGCTGGTTTGTGAATTGCAGTGCCCCTGAGCTCCTTTCTTCAACTCGCTTTCTTGTGACCTGGCCGCAACACCGCAGGATGGCTTCAGACCCTAATCTGGTTCCGGCCCGGCATGCTGAGCCTTTGGTTAATTCCTCTTCCTGGTGGGAAATGAGAGTTAAATTTGCCCGTCCAGACACCTCCAGCTAGCCTCTCATTGGTTCTCGCTATTCCTGTTCATCTTCCGCAGAAATTGCAAACTGGGCCAAACAGGAGGTTAAAGGGACTGACTCTCCAAGTCGGGAGAGTGTTAGTAAAGTGTCTGGAATGTTGCACCCGAGTACCAGGGGAGGAAAACTGAGACATATTTGAACACGTCTCCCGTTCACATGGTTGATCATACTCTGGGTTCCACATGCATGTTTTAGCTGAAGGAAGAATACCTTAAACCTGGAGAGTTGAGACCCGTGTAATGGGTACCATGCAATATGACTTCAAAGGGTCTTCATTTGCGCACCGAACCTCTCCAATCCTATCACTGCTGCGTTTATGCCCCTGTACACATGCTTGATTCTCTTTTGGAGGCATAGCAATCCATAGGTTTTAAGATACTTACTAGTCAGGTACATTCTTAGGCGTTTAATATGGGGTTTTGAGTCCATTTCGTTGAGCAAGGAGTAGCTCTTGTCTATTCCATATTTGGCTTAAGGAACTTTATCTGTGCTCATTTCAATCTCTGGTTTTATGCAGCACCCCAACTCACCTTTCCCCTTAAGCAAGCATAAGTTGGTTTTCTAAATTTGAGACCCTGTTCTGTTCTGTAATTCAGTTCCTGTGTAGCCAAGTTTACATTCCGTGTATTAGTGATATCTTATGATGTTTCTTTTTCTGTGTGACTTATTTCAGTTAGAATCATCATACCTGAATCCACTCATTATTCTGCTACGGGCCTGATGACATAGATTTCATTGCTGAGTGATACTGCATTGTACGTAAGTACCACAATTTTTTATCCATTTTTCACTTTCTGCGATGTTGAACTTGTACTGTAAACGAGGTTCTTGTAAACAGAGCCGTTCCAAACTTTGGGGTGGCTGTGTCTTTTTGATTTTAATTTCCCTAAGCTATAGGACCATAAGTGGAAGTGCCCTAGGTTCTGTTGCTTTGTTTTTTAGATGTTTTAGGAAACACCATACACTTCTCCCGAGTGGTTGTTGGCAATTTACATCCCGCCCATCAGCATAACAAGGCTCCCAGTTCTCCATGGCCTGTCCTGCCTTTCTGGATTTTACACTTTTTTCAGATGGCCCTTTTGACCGGGGGGAACTGAGACTTCATTGTAGTGCAGATTTCCTTTGCAAGCTTGCTTGGTTGGCCAAAAAGGGCGTATGCGTTTTTTCCTGAATATATTCAGGAAAAAACGCATACGCCCTTTTTGGCCAAGTGCATCATTGTGGACGTTCTGCCTCTTTTCCTATGCTTTCAATGCAATTCCAGTCTACCTCCTGAAATCGGTTTCCTGCAATTCTGCCCCGCTTTCAAGTCCTCTTGGCAGCCTTACTTCAGTCTATTTTTGGACGATAGCTGTCATTTATAACTCTGCAGGTTTGTGAATTACAGTGCCCCTGAGCTCCTTTCTTCAACTCGCTTTCTTGTGAGCTGGCTGCAACACCGCAGGATGGCTTCAGGCCCTAATCTGGTTCCGGCACGGCACGCTGAGCCTTTGGTTATTTCCCCTTCCTGGTGGGAAATGAGAGTTAAATTTGCCCGTCCAGACACCTCCAGCTAGTCTCTCATTGGTTCTCGCTATTCCTGTTAATCTTCCGCAGAAATTGCAAACTGGGCCAAACAGGAGGTTAAAGGCGCTGACTCTCCAAGTGGGGAGAGTGTTAGTAAAGCGTCTGGAATGTTGCACCCGACTACCAGGGGAGGAAAACTGAGACATATTTGAACACGTCTCCCGTTCACATGGTTGATCATACTTGGGTTCCACATGCATGTTTTAGCTGAAGGAAGAATACCTTAAACCTGTGTATTTGAAACCCGTGGAATGGGTACCATGCAATATGACTTCAAAGGGTCTTCATTTGCTCACGAACCTCTCCAATCCTATCACTGCTGCGTTTATGCCCCTGTACACATGCTTGATTCTCTTTCGAAGACATAGCAATCTATAGGTTTTAAGGTACTTACTAGTCAGGTACATTCTTAGGCGTTTAATATGCGGTGTTGAGTCCATTTCGTTGAGCAAGGAGTAGCTCTTGTCTATTCCATATTTGGCTTAAGGAACTTTGTGCTCATTTCAATCTCTGGTTTTATGCAGCACCCCAACACACCTTTCCCCTTAAGCAAGCATAAGTTGGTTTTCTAAATTTGAGACCCTGTTCTGTTCTGTAATTCAGTTCCTGTGTAGCCAAGTTTACATTCCGTGTATTACTGATATCTTATGATGTTTCTTTTTCTGTGTGACTTATTTCAGTTAGAATCATCATACCTGAATCCACTCATTGTGCTGCTAAGGGCCTGATGACACAGATGTCTTTGCTGAGTGATATTGCTTTGTAAGTAAATACCACAACTTCTTTATCCATTTTTCACTTTCTGCGATGTTGAACTTGTACTGTAAACGAGTTTCTTGTAAACAGAGCCGTTCCAAACTTTGGGGTGGCTGTGTCTTTTTGATTTTAATTTCCCTAAGCTATAGGACCATAAGTGGAAGTGCCCTAGGTTCTGTTGCTTTGTTTTTTAGATGTTTCAGGAAACACCATACACTTCTCCCGAGTGGTTGTTGCCAATTTACATCCCGCCCATCAGCATAACAAGGCTCCCAGTTCTCCATGGCCTGTCCTGCCTTTCTGGATTTTACACTTTTTTCAGATGGCCCTTTTGACCGGGGGGAAGTGAGACTTCATTGTAGTGCAGATTTCCTTTGCAAGCTTGCTTGGTTGGCCAAAAAGGGCGTATGTGTTTTTTCCTGAATATATTCAGGAAAAAACGCATACGCCCTTTTTGGCCAAGTGCATCATTGTGGACGGTCTGCCTCTTTTCCTATGCTTTCAATGCAATTCCAGTCTAGCTCCTGAAATCGGTTTCCTGCAATTCTGCCCCGCTTTCAAGTCCTCTTGGCAGCCTTACTTCAGTCTATTTTTGGACGATAGCTGTCATTTATAACTCTGCAGGTTTGTGAATTACAGTGCCCCTGAGCTCCTTTCTTCAACTCGCTTTCTTTTGAGCTGGCCGCAACACCGCAGACTGGCTTCAGGCCCTAATCTGGTTCCGGTACGGCACGCTGAGCCTTTGGTTATTTCCTCTTCCTGGTGGGAAATGAGAGTTAAATTTGCCCGTCCAGACACCTCCAGCTAGTCTCTCATTGGTTCTCGCTATTCCTGTTCATCTTCCGCAGAAATTGCAAACTGGGCCAAACAGGAGGTTAAAGGCGCTGACTCTCCAAATGGGGAGAGTGTTAGTAAAGCGTCTGGAATGTTGCACCCAAGTACCAGGGGAGGAAAACTGAGACATATTTGAACACGTCTCCCGATCACATGGTTGATCATACTCTGGGTTCCACATGCATGTTTTAGCTGAAGGCAGAGTACCTAAAATCTGGGTAGTTGAAACCCGTGGAATGGGTACCATGCAATATGACTTCAAAAGGTCTTCATTTGCTCACTGAACCTCTCCAATCCTATCACTGCTGCGTTTATGCCCCTGTACACATGCTTGATTCTCTTTCGGAGACATAGCAATCCATAGGTTTTAAGATACTTACTAGTCAGGTACATTCTTAGGCGTTTAATATGCGGTGTTGAGTCCATTTCGTTGAGCAAGGAGTAGCTCTTGTCTATTTCATATTTGGCTTAAGGAACTTTATCTGTGCTCATTTCAATCTCTGGTTTTATGCAGCACCCCAACTCACCTTTCCCCTTAAGCAAGCATAAGTTGGTTTTCTAAATTTGAGACCCTGTTCTGTTTTGGAATGCAGTTCCTGTGTAGCCAAGTTTACATTCCGTGTATTAGTGATATCTTATGATGTTTCTTTTTCTGTGTGACTTATTTCAGTTAGAATCATCATACCTGAATCCACTCATTGTGCTGCTAAGGGCCTGATGACACAGATTTCATTGCTGAGTGATATTGCTTTGTAAGTAAATACCACAACTTCTTTATCCATTTTTCACTTTCTGCGATGTTGAACTTGTACTGTAAACGAGGTTCTTGTAAACAGAGCCGTTCCAAACTTTGGGGTGGCTGTGTCTTTTTCATTTTAATTTCCCTAAGCTATAGGACCATAAGTGGAAGTGCCCTAGGTTCTGTTGCTTTGTTTTTTAGTTGTTTCAGGAAACACCATACACTTCTCCCAAGTGGTTCTTGGCAATTTACATCCCGCCCATCAGCATAACAAGGCTCCCAGTTCTCCATGGCCTGTCCTGCCTTTCTGGATTTTACACTTTTTTCAGATGGCCCTTTAACCGGGGAGAAGTGAGACTTCATTGTAGTGCAGATTTCCTTTGCAAGCTTGCTTGGTTGGCCAAAAAGTGCGTATGCGTTTTTTCCTGAATATATTCAGGAAAAAACGCATACGCACTTTTTGGCCAAGTGCATCATTGTGGACGTTCTGCCTCTTTTCCTATGCTTTCAGTGCAATTCCAGTCTACCTCCTGAAATCGGTTTCCTGCAATTCTGCCCCGCTTTCAAGTCCTCTTGGCAGCCTTACTTCAGTCTATTTTTGGACGATAGCTGTCATTTATAACTCTGCAGGTTTGTGAATTACAGTGCCCCTGAGCTCCTTTCTTCAACTCGCTTTCTTGTGAGCTGGCCGCAACACCGCAGGATGGCTTCAGGCCCTAATCTGGTTCCGGCCCGGCATGCTGAGCCTTTGGTTAATTCCTCTTCCTGGTGGGAAATGAGAGTTAAATTTCCCGGTCCAGACACCTCCAGCTAGCCTCTCATTGGTTCTCGCTATTCCTGTTCATCTTCCGCAGAAATTGCAAACTGGGCCAAACAGGAGGTTAAAGGGACTGACTCTCCAAGTCGGGAGAGTGTTAGTAAAGCGTCTGGAATGTTGCACCCGAGTACCAGGGGAGGAAAACTGAGACATATTTGAACACGTCTCCCGTTCACATGGTTGATCATACTCTGGGTTCCACATGCATGTTTTAGCTGAAGTAAGAATACCGTAAACCTGGAGAGTTGAGACCCGTTTAATGGGTACCATGCAATATGACTTCAAAGGGTCTTCATTTGCTCACCGAACCTCTCCAATCCTATCACTGCTGCGTTTATGCCCCTGTACACATGCTTGATTCTCTTTCGGAGACATAGCAATCCATAGGTTTTAAGATACTTACTAGTCAGGTACATTCTTAGGCGTTTAATATGCGGTGTTGAGTCCATTTCGTTGAGCAAGGAGTAGCTCTTGTCTATTCCATATTTGACTTAAGGAACTTTATCTGTGCTCATTTCAATCTCTGGTTTTATGCAGCACCCCAACTCACCTTTCCCCTTAAGGAAGCATAAGTTGGTTTTCTAAATTTGAGACCCTGTTCTGTTCTGTGATTCAGTTCCTGTGTAGCCAAGTTTACATTCCGTGTATTAGTGATATCTTATGATGTTTCTTTTTCTGTGTGACTTATTTCAGTTAGAATCATCATACCTGAATCCACTCATTGTGCTGCTAGGGCCTGATGACACAGATTTCATTGCTGAGTGATATTGCTTTGTAAGTAAATACCACAACTTCTTTATCCATTTTTCACTTTCTGCGATGTTGAACTTGTACTGTAAACGAGGTTCTTGTAAACAGAGCCATTCCAAACTTTGGGGTAGCTGTGTCTTTTTGATTTTAATTTCCCTAAGCTATAGGACCATAAGTGGAAGTGCCCTAGGCTCTGTTGCTTTGTTTTTTAGATGTTTCAGGAAACACCATACACTTCTCCCGAGTGTCTGTTGGCAATTTACATCCCGCCCATCAGCATAACAAGGCTCCCAGTTCTCCATGGCCTGTCCTGCCTTTCTGGATTTTACACTTTTTTCAGATGGCCCTTTTGACCGGGGGGAAGTGAGACTTCATTGTAGTGCAGATTTCCTTTGCAAGCTTGCTTGGTTGGCCAAAAAGGGCGTATGCGTTTTTTCCTGAATATATTCAGGAAAAAACGCATACGCCCTTTTTGGCCAAGTGCATCATTGTGGACGTTCTGCCTCTTTTTCTATGCTTTCAATGCAATTCCAGTCTACCTCCTGAAATCGGTTTCCTGCAATTCTGCCCCGCTTTCAAGTCCTCTTGGCAGCCTTACTTCAGTCTATTTTTGGACGATAGCTGTCATTTATAACTCTGCAGGTTTGTGAATTACAGTGCCCCTGAGCTCCTTTCTTCAACTCGCTTTCTTGTGAGCTGGCCGCAACACCGCAGGATGGCTTCAGGCCCTAATCTGGTTCCGGCACGGCACGCTGAGCCTTTGGTTAATTCCTCTTCCTGGTGGGAAATGAGAGTTAAATTTGCCCGTCCAGACACCTCCAGCTAGTCTCTCATTGGTTCTCGCTATTCCTGTTCATCTTCCGCAGAAATTGCAAACTGGGCCAAACAGGAGGTTAAAGGGACTGACTCTCCAAGTCGGGAGAGTGTTAGTAAAGCGTCTGGAATGTTGCACCCGAGTACCAGGGTACGAAAACTGAGACATATTTGAACACGTCTCCCGATCACATGGTTGATCATACTCTAGGTTCCACATGCATGTTTTAGCTGAAGGAAGAATACCTTAAACCTGGGTAGTTGAAACCCGTGGAATGGGTACCATGCAATATGACTTCAAAGGGTCTTCATTTGCTCACCGAACCTCTCCAATCCTATCACTGCTGCGTTTATGCCCCTGTACACATGCTTGATTCTCTTTCGGAGACATAGCAATCCATAGGTTTTAAGATACTTACTAGTCAGGTACATTCTTAGGCGTTTAATATGGGGTGTTGAGTCCATTTCGTTGAGCAAGGAGTAGCTCTTGTCTATTCCATATTTGGCTTAAGGAACTTTATCTGTGCTCATTTCAATCTCTGGTTTTATGCAGCACCCCAACTCACCTTTCCCCTTAAGCAAGCTGAAGTTGGTTTTCTAAATTTGAGACGCTGTTCTGTTCTGTAATTCAGTTCCTGTGTAGCCAAGTTTACATTCCGTGTATTACTGATATCTTATGATGTTTCTTTTTCTGTGTGACTTATTTCAGTTAGAATCATCATACCTGAATCCACTCATTGTGCTGCTAAGGGCCTGATGACACAGATTTCATTGCTGAGTGATATTGCTTTGTAAGTAAATACCACAACTTCTTTATCCATTTTTCACTTTCTGCGATGTTGAACTTGTACTGTAAACGAGGTTCTTGTAAACAGAGGCGTCCCAAACTTTGGGGTGGCTGTGTCTTTTTGATTTTAATTTCCCTAAGCTATAGGACCATAAGTGGCAGTGCCCTAGGCTCTGTTGCTTTGTTTTTTAGATGTTTCAGGAAACACCATACACTTCTCCCGAGTGGTTGTTGGCAATTTACATCCCGCCCATCAGCATAACAAGGCTCCCAGTTCTCCATGGCCTGTCCTGCCTTTCTGGATTTTACACTTTTTTCAGATGGCCCTTTTGACCGGGGAGAAGTGAGACTTCATTGTAGTGCAGATTTCCTTTGCAAGCTTGCTTGGTTGGCCAAAAAGGGCGTATGCGTTTTTTCCTGAATATATTCAGGAAAAAACGCATACGCCCTTTTTGGCCAAGTGCATCATTGTGGACGTTCTGCCTCTTTTCCTATGCTTTCAATGCAATTCCAGTCTACCTCCTGAAATCGGTTTCCTGCAATTCTGCCCCTCTTTCAAGTCCTCTTGGCAGCCTTACTTCAGTCTATTTTTGGACGATAGCTGTCATTTATAACTCTGCAGGTTTGTGAATTACAGTGCCCCTGAGCTCCTTTCTTCAACTCGCTTTCTTGTGAGCTGGCCGCAACACCGCAGGATGGCTTCAGGCCCTAATCTGGTTCCGGCACGGCCCGCTGAGCCTTTGGTTAATTCCTCTTCCTGGTGGGAAATGAGAGTTAAATTTGCCCGTCCAGACACCTCCAGCTAGCCTCTCATTGGTTCTCGCTATTCCTGTTCATCTTCCGCAGAAATTGCAAACTGGGCCAAACAGGAGGTTAAAGGGACTGACTCTCCAAGTGGGGAGAGTGTTAGTAAAGCGTCTGGAATGTTGCACCCGAGTACCAGGGTACGAAAACTGAGACATATTTGAACACGTCTCCCAATCACATGGTTGATCATACTCTAGGTTCCACATGCATGTTTTAGCTGAAGGAACAATACCTTACACCTGGGTAGTTGAAACCCGTGGAATGGGTACCATGCAATATGACTTCAAAGGGTCTTCATTTGCTCACGAACCTCTCCAATCCTATCACTGCTGCATTTATGCCCCTGTACACATGCTTGATTCTCTTTCGGAGACATAGCAATCCATAGGTTTTAAGATACTTACTAGTCAGGTACATTCTTAGGCGTTTAATATGCGGTGTTGAGTCCATTTCGTTGAGCAAGGAGTAGCTCTTGTCTATTCCATATTTGGCTTAAGGAACTTTATCTGTGCTCATTTCAATCTCTGGTTTTATGCAGCACCCCAACTCACCTTTCCCCTTAAGCAAGCATAAGTTGGTTTTCTAAATTTGAGACCCTGTTCTGTTCTGTAATTCAGTTCCTGTGTAGCCAAGTTTACATTCCGTGTATTACTGATATCTTATGATGTTTCTTTTTCTGTGTGACTTATTTCAGTTAGAATCATCATACCTGAATCCACTCATTGTGATGCTAAGGGCCTGATGACACAGATTTCATTGCTGAGTGATATTGCTTTGTAAGTAAATACCACAACTTCTTTATCCATTTTTCACTTTCTGCGATGTTGAACTTGTACTGTAAACGAGGTTCTTGTAAACAGAGGCGTCCCAAACTTTGGGGTCGCTGTGTCTTTTTTATTTTAATTTCCCTAAGCTATAGGACCATAAGTGGCAGTGCCCTAGGCTCTGTTGCTTTGTTTTTTAGATGTTTCAGGAAACACCATACACTTCTCCCGAGTGTCTGTTGGCAATTTACATACTGCCCATCAGCATAACAAGGCTCCCAGTTCTCCATGGCCTGTCCTGCCTTTCTGGATTTTACACTTTTTTCAGATGGCCCTTTTGACCGGGGGGAAGTGAGACTTCATTGTAGTGCAGATTTCCTTTGCAAGCTTGCTTGGTTGGCCAAAAAGGGCGTATGCGTTTTTTCCTGAATATATTCAGGAAAAAACGCATACGCCCTTTTTGGCCAAGTGCATCATTGTGGACATTCTGCCTCTTTTCCTATGGTTTCAATGCAATTCCAGTCTATCTCCTGAAATCGGTTTCCTGCAATTCTGCCCCGCTTTCAAGTCCTCTTGGCAGCCTTACTTCAGTCTATTTTTGGACGATAGCTGTCATTTATAACTCTGCAGGTTTGTGAATTACAGTGCCCCTGAGCTCCTTTCTTCACCTCGTTTTCTTGTGAGCTGGCTGCAACACCGCTGGATGGCTTCAGGCCCTAATCTGGTTCCGGCACGGCATGCTGAGCCTTTGGTTATTTCCTCTTTCTGGTGGGAAATGAGAGTTAAATTTGCCCGTCCAGACACCTCCAGCTAGTCTCTCATTGGTTCTCCCTATTCCTGTTCATCTTCCGCAGAAATTGCAAACGGGGCCAAACAGGAGGTTAAAGGTGCTGACTCTCCAAGT
Source organism: Stenella coeruleoalba (assembly GCF_951394435.1). Lineage (NCBI taxonomy): Eukaryota > Metazoa > Chordata > Mammalia > Artiodactyla > Delphinidae > Stenella > Stenella coeruleoalba. The sequence continues at coordinate 623,230 of NW_027645953.1, forward strand.
GGGGAGAGTGTTAGTAAAGCGTCTGGAATGTTGCACCCGAGTACCAGGGGAGGAAAACTGAGACATATTTGAACACGTCTCCCGATCACACGGTTGATCATACTCTGGGTTCCACATGCATGTTTTAGCTGAAGGAAGAATACCTTAAACCTGGAGAGTTGAGACCCGTGTAATGGGTACCATGCAATATGACTTCAAAGGGTCTTCATTTGCTCACCGAACCTCTCCAATCCTATCACTGCTGCATTTATGCCCCTGTACACACGCTTGATTCTCTTTTGGAGACATAGTAATCCATAGGTTTTAAGATACTTACTAGTCAGGTACATTCTTAGGCGTTTAATATGGGGTGTTGAGTCCATTTCATTGAGCAAGGAGTAGCTCTTGTCTATTCCATATTTGGCTTAAGGAACTTTATCTGTGCTCATTTCAATCTCTGGTTTTATGCAGCACCCCAACTCACCTTCCCCCTTAAGCAAGCATAAGTTGGTTTTCTAAACTTGAGACACTGTTCTGTTTTGTAATTCAGTTCATGTGTAGCCAAGTCGACATTCTGTGTATTAATGATACCTTATGATGTTTCTTTTCTGTGTGACTTATTTCAGTTCGAATCATCATACCTGAATCCACTCATTATGCTGCTACGTGCCTGATTACATAGATTTCATTTCTGAGTGATATTGCATTGTACGTAAGTACCACAAGTTCTTTATCCATTTTTCACTTTCTGCGATATTGAACTTGTACTGTAAACGAGGTTCTTGTAAACAGAGCCGTTCCAAACTTTGGGGTGGCTGTGTCTTTTTGATTTTAATTTCCCTAAGCTATAGGACCATAAGTGGAAGTGCCCTAGGCTCTGTTGCTTTGTTTTTTATATGTTTCAGGAGACACCATACACTTCTCCCGAGTGGCTGTTGGCAATTTACATCCCGCCCATCAGCATAAGAAGGCTCCCAGTTCTCCCTGGCCTGTCGTGCCTTTATGGATTTTACACTTTTTTCAGATGGCCCTTTTGACCAGGTGGAAGTGAGACTTCATTGTAGTGCAGATTTCCTTTGCAAGCTTGCTTGGTTGGCCAAAAAGGGCGTATGCGTTTTTTCCTGAATATATTCAGGAAAAAACACATTCGCCCTTTTTGGCCAAGTGCATCATTGTCGAGTTTTTGACTCTCTTCATATGCTTTCAATGCAATTCCAGTCTACCTCCTGAAATCGGTTTCCTGCAATTCTGCCTTGCTTTCAATGCCTCTTCATAGCCTTACCTCAATATATTTTTTAAAAATAGTTGGTCTTTATAACTCTGCAGGTTTTTGAATTGCAGTGGCCCTTAGCTCCATTTTTTAGCTCTTATTTTTGTGGTCTTGCCCCGTAACCACAGGATTCCTTGAAGCCCTATTTTTCTTCTGGGGCACCTTGCTGTGCCTTTGGTTAATTCTTCTTACTGATGTGATATTAGAGTGACATGTGCCCATTGAAACCGCTACAGCTAGTTTCTCACTGGTTCCCCCTATTCCCATTCATCCTCTGCACTAACTGCAGACTGTGCGATACCAGAACTTAAAGGCATTGACTCCATGTGGGGATGTTGTTAGTAAAGCGGCTGGAATGTCGATCCGGAGCCCCAGGCGAGGAAAAGTGAGGTGCGTTTTAGAAACCTTTCCCGATCATATGGTATACCAGTCGCTGGGTTTCCCAAGCATGGTTTAGCTGTAGGAAGATTCCCTTCAACCTGGAGTGTTGGGACCCTTGGAATGAGTAGCATGAAGTATTGCATTAAACTTTCGGCAGTTGCTCACCAAAGCTCACCAATCCTGTCAGCCCCAAGTGTCCAGCCTTATGTCTTATCCAGCTGTGGGTTTATATGTGGTCAATCCAGGTTGCATCACAGCCCCTGAGCGAATTTTGTAAGAATTTTTCTCTCTTTCATTGTTTCAGCGTTTTGTTTTTAAAATTTATTTCTATAATGGGGTTTAGCTCCTTTTCACTGCTGTGTTTGTGCCGCTCTGCACACACTTGATTCCCTTATGGAGATATATCAATACATGGGTTTTAAGATTCTTATTCCTCAGATATATTTCTCTGCGGTGTATAGGGTGTGTTGAGGCCTGTTCATTGAGCAAGGTGTAGATCTTGTCTAATACCTATTTGGTTTATTGAACGGTATCTGTGCTAATTTCAAACTCTGGTTTTATGCATCACCCCACCTCTCCTTTCCCCTTAAGCTGACATAAGTGTGTTTTCTAAATGTGAGACACTGTTCTGTTCTGTAATTCATTTCTTGTGCAGCCATATTTACCCTCCCTCTATAAGTGATATCTTATGATATGTTTCTTTTTCTGTTTGACTTATTTCAAGTAGTATTATCGGACCTAAATCCACTCTTTATCCTTCTACTAGCCTTATTACATTGATTTCATGGTGAAGAGATATTCCATTGTACATAAGTACCACATCTTCTTTATCCATTGTTCTCTTTCCTGGGATATTTAAGGTGTACTGAAGTTGAGGTTCTTGTAAACAGAGTAGCCCTAAACTGTGGTGTGCTTGTGTCTTGTTGATTTTTAGACTTCCCTAGATATACTCCCATGATTGGAAGTGTCCTATGCTCTGTAGCTCTGTTTTTTAGATGATTTAGGAACCACCATACACTTCTCCAGAGTGGCTCTCGGCAGTTCACACACTGCCCATCAGCGTATAAAGGCTCCCTGTTCTCCATGGCCTGTCCTGCATTTCTGGTTTTTACAATTTTTTAGGATGGCCCTTTTGACCGGGGGGAAGTGAGACTTCTTTGTTGTGCACATTTGCATTGCTTGCTTGCTTCGTTGCCCATAAAGTGCGTATGCGTTTTTTCCTGGATATAATCAGGAAAAAACGCATACGCCCTTTTGGGCCAACTGCATCATTGTCGAAATTCTGCCGCTTTTCATGTGCGTTAAAGACGAGTCCAATCTATCTCTTGAAATCTGTTTCTTGCAATTCTGTCTTGCATTCAGATCCTCTTCTTTGCCTTACCTCAACATATTTTTGGACGTTAGTTTTCATTTATAACTCTGCAGGTTTGTGAATTGCAGTGACCCTGAGCTCCATTTTTTAAGTTGCTCTTTTGTGAGCTGGCCTCAAACCCGCAGGATTGCTTCAGGCCCTATTTTGGCTCCGGCGAGGCAGGCTGAGCCTTTCTTTAATTCTTATTCTTAATGGGAAATTAGAGTGATATGTGCCCGTCCAAACCCCTACAACTCTTGTCTCATTGGTTCCCCCTCTTCCCGTTCATCCTCCTCACAATTTGCAAAATGTGTGAAACAGAAGTTTAAATGTGCTGATTCTCCAAGTGGGGAGATTCTAAGTAGCGTGGCTGGAATGGTGAACAGGAGCACCAGGAGAGGATAAATGAGGTGCATTTTAGACACATCTCCCGATCACATGGTGTACAGTCCTCTGGGTTTTCCATGCATGTTTTAGCTGTAGGAAGATCCCTTGAACCTGCAGATTTGGGACCCATTGAATGGGTACCAGGTAGTATTACTTTAAAGGGTGTGCATTTCCTCACCCAACCTCACATTTCTCTTAGCGCAAACAGTTTCCAGCCTTATGTCTCATCCTGCTGTGGGTCTAGATGCGTTCAATCCATGTTGCATCACCGTCCCTGAGGAAAAGTTGTAAGAGGTTTTCTCTGTCTCTCTGTCGTTTAGTTTTTTCAATTTATTACTATATTGGTTACAGCTGATTTTCAAAGCTCTGTTTCTTGCTGCTGTACATCCACTTGATTCACGTACAGAGAGACATCAATAAATTCTTTTTCAGATTCTTACCAGTCGTATATATTCTTTTCCGGTGACTTGAGTGTGCTGAGTGCAGTTCTTTTAGCTACCGTGTAGGCCTTGTTGATTATCAGTTTGGTATTTGGAATGGTATCTTTGCTAATTTCAACCTCCTGGATGATGCCTCACCCCTCCCCACCTTTCCCGTTTAGCAGCCTTATGCGTGTTTTCTACATATTTGACTATGTTTTTGTTTTGTAATTTATTTCATGTGTAGCCATTTTGGATTCCACCTTTAAGTGATATCTTATGATATGTGTCTTTTTCTTTTTGAATTCTGTCACTTAGAATGATCATACGTAACTCCTCCGGAGTTGTTACAACTGGCCATATTTCATTGATTTCCAGGCTGAATAATATTCCACTCTACCTAAGTACCACATCTCTATCCATTTTTTCCCTCCAGAGACATTTAAGTTATATCCTAGTCGAGGATCTTTTAAACAGAGAGGGGGTAAACATTGGGGTGCCTGTGTCCTCTCGATTTTTGTTTTTCCCAAGATATACGCCCATGAGTGCAAGTGCCCTATGCTCTGTAGCTCATTTTTTAGATGCTTTAGTAAACACAATACACTTCTCCAGAATGGCCGTTGGCAATATACATTTCCACTATAAGTCTCACAGGGCTCCCTCTTCTCGTTGCCCTGTCCTGCATTTCTGTTGTTTACGCTTTATGAGGATGGCTCTTCTGACTGATGCGAAGTGATATCTTTTGTAGTATTGACTTCCAGTGCCCACCTGTTTGGTTGGCTAAAAAAGTGTATGCCCTTTTCTTGAATATATACAGAAAAGAACGCATACACCCTTTTTGGCCAACTGCAATGTTGGCAATGTTGGCAATGTTCAGCTCCTTTTCTTGTGCTTAATGGCGAGTCCTTTCTACCTCCTCAAATCCCTTTCCTGCCATTCTCCCTTGCTTACAAGTCCTTTTCTCTGACTTTCCTCAAGACATTTTTCAGTGATGGATATTTTCAACTCTGCAGTTTTGTGAATTTTACTGCCCCTGAGTTCCATTGTTCAACTCGTGTTTATGGGAACTGGCCACAAAGCAGTGGGATTTCCTCAAGCCCTATACTGTTTCCATGGGCAACCCTAGCCTTTGGTCAATTCGTCTTCCTGATTGGAAATTAGAGTGACATGTGCCTGTCTGAACACCTAGGACTTGTCTCTCATTGTTCCTCATCCTTCCGCTTCATCCTCTGGACAAATTCCAAACTGTACGCAACAGGATGTTGACAGTGCTGACATCTCCAAGTGGGGAGACTGTTAGTAAAGACGCTGGAGGGGTGAACCCGAGCACCAGGAGATGAGGAGATGAGATGCCTTTTCCAAACTCTTCCCGATCAGACGGTATACCATCCTCTGGGTGTGACAGACATGTTTTAGCAGTAGGAAGAGTCCCATTCATGTAAGGAGAACACCAGGGCTTTTTCAAAATCAGTGTCTCCCCGAAACCCAAACTGGGGAAGTTTTTAAGCTACGGCTACACATATGTTCATTAAGGGCCTTGGGAAGTAGGCAGAGTCCAAACTTTAGATGATTGAAGTCTTCAGGGTCAGAAGCACTCACCACCAGCTTCCCTTAGGCTACACTTTAACTGTCATTGATAGATGATGTCAATAAAAATATCTATTCTTTTTCAGATTATTTCCCCTTATAGGTTATTGCAAAATGTTGAGTGTAGTTCCCTGTGCTATACAGTAGTTCCTTGTTGATGATCTATTTTATACATAGCAGTGTGTATGTGTTCATTCCAAACTGTTAATTTATCCCTCCTCCCACCTTTCCCCTTTGGTAATAATAAATTATAAGATTTTATACTTCTCAGAAATGGGGGAGCTGAAAGAGAGGTATCATTTTCAATGGAAAAGCATTTAAAACAAGATTGAAGGTTTAACCAAGATTATTAGCTGTACATCCTTGGAAAGAAATCACTTCGTTTCTCTAATATTGACCTGACAAATAAGACAAACCTTTTCACTGAACTTGCTTATAAAAAGTGATGGAAATATCAAATGGAAGTGTTAAAAACATCTTATTTTACCCGAGCCTTATACACTGTTCTATGTTAACTACAGTTTGGCTCACATATCTGTTCATTGAGGTTACAATAGTCTCAATTTCTGTTACTGATCCTCCAGAGTGGACCCCAACAAGTGTCCCCCTGCCCAGTGTCATTGGGGCCAACAGATCGAGACTGAGTTTGGTTCACAAGCAAAGGAAACTTTATATTTTGATCAGAGAATGGAGAGGTGAGAGCATGCACTACCCCGTGGGCTGTGGGCTGGGCTGCTGTGTAGAGATCCTGTCAGAGTCAGTGGGAGGGAGGGAGGAGGCGGAGCTCTCGAGGGCCGAGTTGGCTGTAGCTCAGGCTCTATATCGTGGAGTCTGCACTGGGCCCCAGGAGCTGAGGTGTCGACCCAGCCATTCTGCACTAGGAAATCTGGTCTGAAGTGCCGGGTGTGGACGCTCTGCATGCGGGACCCTAGGAGCACGTGAAATTAGACAAAGCACAAAGGATAAAAAAGGTTAGACTTGACTTTATTGCCCAGATTCTATTTTTATCTCCCAGGGATTTTTAATGGGCTTTGCTGGGGACAAACCCCTCCTCTGCCTTTTGTCCCGTTCCTCATTCTTGGAGTGCTGAGGGTGCAGACCCTTCTTCTGTAACTGCTGAGTGCTGAGTTGGGAGCCCTCATACCCTGGGGCGAGGGTCAGAGCTTCTCCCCAGCAGCCTCCCGGTGACGTTGATTGTCCCCAGGACCCCTGCCTCCCTGCTCGTCCACCTGAGCACCAGCATTGGAAGTGTTATAGATTCTAATGACCTTTAAGGGTCCAGGAAAGAGATGTGCAGAGACGCTGTGGGGGCCGGTTTCACCCCGCCCCACATTTGTTCGGCCACCTTAGGCTGACCGTCTCTGCCAGCCTAGATGCTCTGACCAGTAGTCTGCGCTTTCTTCAGTTAGGCCCCTGAATTAACGTACAAACAGCACCAGGTGTCAGAGCCCTGCCCGCTCAACTCCCAGACAGTCCAGGGTCAGTGGTGACCAAGGACCATGATGGCTACTGAGTCAACAGCCTTTTGAAGTAAACAGGAGTCCAGCTGGTCTTATTGGCCACCATCATCACGGTGTCTGTAGGCTTTTCTATGGTGACAGTGTGGTATACTGTTCCCCCGCCAAGATTATTAGCTCCCCTCTGGGTGCAGTAAGTCCTGCAAGCAGTAGTCTACTCTTTTGGGACACACTCTTGTTGTTTTATGAGAGAAACTCCAGGTCAAGTGATGTTCACACGAGTCGTCATGGTGCCCTGTTGCCCCCGGTTATCTCTCTGGATGTTGGAGTTGGAGGGCCTCCTCACTCGAGGTCGGTGTGCCCACGGAGCGAACCCTGCAACTTCAGGGCATGGTTGGTGGTTAGGATCACCACGTGGGGTCCTTTTCCCTTAGGAGGGAGGTGGCCTTTTGGGCTGCTGATTTCCAGGTTTTTAGATACCGCCAGTATCTTGGCCAGATGTGGCAGTGGGCCAAGCCCCTTAGTGACCGTAGTTTATCCTACCTGGATGGCATTCTTGCATTGTTCCATTTCAAGTGGTCCCAGTTTTTGCACTAATTCTCCAATGGCGATTCACCTTTCACCGGGAATGTAAAGGTCAAAGGGTTTAGCTAAATTAGGGAGTTCCAGGGCAAGGGTCTGAATTGACTGCTCTTTCCATTCTTGAAAGGCCACTTCTGGATTCTATTCAAAAGGATCATCATCTTTTCCTTTCAGTGTTTCATATAGAGGCCCAGCTAGTAGACTGTAGTTAGGGATCCAGAAGCAGCAAACCCTGGCCTCCCCAGGAACCCCTAAGCTGTCTTCTAGTTTTAGAAAGGGGTAAGGCTGAAAATGGTTTCTTCCCTTTCCTGGGATGGGCTTCTCTGACCTTCTGTGAGAATGAAGCCCAGGCAGGTCACCGCAGTCTGTGATATTTGAGCTTTTTCTTGGACAACTTCTATCCTTTATTGGCTTGGTAGTTCAGAGGCCTCCTTAGTAGGGCTGGTGATCAGAATGTCGTCTGCATATTGAAGGAGGGTTTCCTTTTCCAGAGGTAGAACTTTTAGGTCTTTAGCTAAGCTTTCCCCAAAGATGGTGTGGGAATTTTTGCACCCTTGGGGCCAGACGGCCCGGAAGTATTGTTTTAGTTGTATGTTGAGTCCTGCCACTCACAAGCCAAAATTTCTTGTGACTCTGGGACTAATGGAATACAAAAGAAGGCATCATTGAAGACTAATACAGAATACCATGTCCTGGTGGTTGGTAGAATGACCAGCAGGGTGTAGGAATTAGGAGCAACTGGAGGTATATCCTCGGTGGCTTCACTGACTGTCCTGACATCCTTTACCAGGTCCCCAGCAGCCCATGGGGCTCTCGTGGTCAGACCAATCCCAGAATATGGAGCTCACCTGGGCAGGTACCCCACCCCCACCCCAGCCCACGGGGCTCTCGTGGTCAGGCCCCTCCCAGGATACAGAGCTACCCTTGCAGGTACCGTGGCAGGGCTGGGCACACAGGAACCGTGCACATAGCCCTCATTGCAGAGCACCCCCAGCTCACCTGTCGCTCAGAGCTGACACAGAGCACCTCAGAGCAGGACTTGAACTAACAAACAGCAGCTGCGACAGGTCTGTGACCCTGGGCATCACTCCGTGAGGCCTCCCTCCACCTGGTCTTCCAGAGACTTCCACTGCACCCGGGGCACCAGGCCTCTGTCTCCAACCACCACCCACCCCTCCTCTCCCTGACTCCTGGGTTCCTCTCATTAGGAGAGGGTTTTCTTGAAGTTGTCTCCCACTCATGGGCCAGATAAAATGATTAGAAAACAAGCCAAAGCTGCAGCCCCTTGTCTATCCTGACTCTCAGGAGCCCACACCTGTTCCTTGGACCTGGCCGGTTCAGCAAGTTCCATTTTCTGCAACTGTGAGCCCCTGAGGGGTGATGATTGGCTGACCTGGGCAGCCTTACCGTGCCGGCCAGCCCTCCCCAGGTGTGCCTGGGTTGAGATCAATATAAATACCACTCCAGGCAGCAAGAGCCCCTGCAGCCGTGCCTGACGCCATTTTCTCTGCCCTGTCAGCAGTCTCGGGGCTGGGCTGGTGGGAGGGAGTGAGAGGCCACGGCTTTGTGGGTGGCCCAGTGTGAGTGGGGCTCTGCTGGACTTTCTGCAGCAGTTGCCAGGCTGCCACCTGATAAAGAAGAGGGTGTGTCACCCATACCTGCTGCTGGAATTTCTCCCTGGGCAGAGGTGAGGAAGGAAAAAAGCAGTGGGTGCAGGGACAGGACGGGTATCTCAGGCAGGGAAATGGAAATCTTCCAGAAGAGCACCCAGGGCCAGGACCATCCTGGCTGGCCTGCAGGCACCAAGTCGGCCGGCATGCTGTCACTCGTGTGGCTCTATGGCCCTTCCTCTAGGCTTTCAAGTCCTTGTATATATTCAGGTGTTTTACCTGGGACGGGTGGGAATAGTTCAGCAGCAACTGGCCTGGGACTCAGCTCACGTTTACTCACAGATGCCTCGGCACGGTGCCCCAGCTTTGCAATGAGGACGCTTGTTGCGTGGGGGCTGCTGGCTGAATGGGAGACGATTCCCCACCACTGACCAACTTCAGAATTGTTTACAACTGGAGCAAGTGCCCTGATACGGTTTTCCTCTGTGTAACTGGTGGGTTCTGTGTTTTTTTTCTCTTTTTCGTTTTTGGTTCAAGGTAGATTTTATTCCTCTTTTTTGTATTTACAGATATAAGCATGGAAATAATTTATTCATATAAATACATGTATGTGCAGGGAATAATTGTTTTTTCTGTTTTATTTTTTAAATTTTACTTCTTTTTAATTTTGAATTTTATTTTATATTTTTATACAGCAGGTTCTTATTGGTTATCTATTTTATACATATAAATGTATACATGCCAATCCCAGTCTCTCAACTCCTCCCACCACCACCCCCCCAACAGCTTTCCCCCCTTGTTGTCCATACGTTTGTTGTCTACATCTGTTGCTCTATTTATGCCTTGCAAAATGGTTAATCTGTACAGTTTTTCTAGGTTCCACATATATGCATGAATATACAAGATTTGTTTTTCTCTTTCTGACTTACTTCACTCTGTATGACAGTCTCTAGATCCATCGACGTCTCTACAAATGACCCAATTTCATTCCTTTTCATGGCTTAGTAATATTCCATTTTATATATGTACCACAGCTTTATGCATTCGTCTGTCTGTGGGCATTTAGGTTGCTTCCATTACCTCGATATTGTAAATAGTGATGCAATGAACATTGCGGTGAATGACTCTTTTTGATTTATGGTTTTGTCTGGGTATATGTCCAGTACTGGGATTGCTGTATCATATGGTAATTCTATTGTTAGTTTCTTAAGAAATTCCATATTGTTCTCCATAATGACTGTATCAATTTATATTCCCAACAATAGTGGAAGAGGGTTCCTTTTCTCCACACCCTTTGCAGCATTTTTTGTTTGTAGATTTTCAATGATGCCTATTTTACCAGGTGTGAGGTGATACCTCATTGTTGAATCCATTTCGTTGAGCAAGGGGTAGCTCTTGTCTATTACATATTTGGCTTATGGAACGGTATCTGTGCTAATTTCAAACTCTGCTTTTATGCAGACCCCAACTCACCTTCCCCCTTAAGCAGGCATAAGTTGGTTTTCTAAACTTGAGACCCTGTTCTGTTTTGTAATTCAGTTCATGTGTAGCCAAGTTCACATTCCGTGTATTAGTGATACCTTATGATGTTTCTTTTTCTGTGTGACTTATTTCACTTAGAATCATCGTGCCTCAATCCACTCATTATGCTGGTACGGGCCTGGTGACATAGATTTCATTGCTGAGTGGTATTCTGTTGTACAGAAGTACCGCAACTTCTTTATCCATTATTTGCTCTCTGGGATATTTAACTTGTGCCGTAGAAGAGATTCCTGTAAAAAGAGCCGTCCCAAATTTTGGGATTGCTGTGTCTTTTTGATATTAATTTCCCTAAGCTATAGGACCATAAGTGGAAGTGCCCTAGGCTCTGTTGCTTTGTTTTTTAGATGTTTCAGGAAACACCATACACTTCTCCCGCGTGTCTGTTGGCAATTTACATCCCGCCCATCAGCATAACAAGGCTCCCAGTTCTCCATGGCCTGTCCTGCCTTTCTGGATTTTACACTTTTTTCAGATGGCCCTTTTGACCGGGGGGAAGTGAGACTTCATTGTAGTGCAGATTTCCTTTGCAAGCTTGCTTGGTTGGCCAAAAAGGGCGTATGCGTTTTTTCCTGAATATATTCAGGAAAAAACGCATACGCCCTTTTTGGCCAAGTGCATCATTGTGGACGTTCTGCCTCTTTTCCTATGCTTTCAATGCAATTCCAGTCTACCTCCTGAAATCGGTTTCCTGCAATTCTGCCCCGATTTCAAGTCCTCTTGGCAGCCTTACTTCAGTCTATTTTTGGACGATAGCTGTCATTTATAACTCTGCAGGTTTGTGAATTACAGTGCCCCTGAGCTCCTTTCTTCAACTCGCTTTCTTGTGACCTGGCCGCAACACCGCAGGATGGCTTCAGGCCCTAATCTGGTTCCGGCCCGGCATGCTGAGCCTTTGGTTAATTCCTCTTCCTGGTGGGAAATGAGAGTTAAATTTGCCCGTTCAGACACCTCCAGCTAGTCTCTCATTGGTTCTCACTATTCCTGTTCATCTTCCGCAGAAATTGCAAACTGGGCCAAACAGGAGGTTAAAGGGACTGACTCTCCAAGTCGGGAGAGTGTTAGTAAAGCATCTGGAATGTTGCACCCGAGTACCAGGGGAGGAAAACTGACACATATTTGAACACATCTCCCGTTCACATGGTTGATCATACTCTGGGTTCCACATGCATGTTTTAGCTGAAGAAAGAATACCTTAAACCTGGAGAGTTGAGACCCGTGTAATGGGTACCATGCAATATGATTTCAAAGGGTCTTCATTTGCTCACCGAACCTCTCCAATCCTATCACTGCTGCGTTTATGCCCCTGTACACACGCTTGATTCTCTTTTGGAGACATAGCAATCCATAGGTTTTAAGATACTTACTAGTCAGGTACATTCTTAGGCGTTTAATATGGGGTGTTGAGTCCATTTCGTTGAGCAAGGAGTAGCTCTTGTCTATTCCATATTTGGCTTAAGGACCTTTATCTGTGCTCATTTCAATCTCTGGTTTTATGCAGCACCCCAACTCACCTTTCCCCTTAAGCAAGCATAAGTTGGTTTTCTAAATTTGAGACCCTGTTCTGTTTTGGAATGCAGTTCCTGTGTAGCCAAGTTTACATTCCGTGTATTAGTGATATCTTATGATGTTTCTTTTTCTGTGTGACTTATTTCAGTTAGAATCATCGTACCTGAATCCACTCATTACGCTGCTATGGGCCTGATGACATAGATTTCATTGCTGAGTGATACTGCATTGTACGTAAGTACCACAAGTTCTTTATCCATTTCTCACTTTCTGTGATATTGAACTTGTACGGTAAACGAGGTTCTTGTAAACGGAGGCGTCCCAAACTTTGGGGTGGCTGTGTCTTTTTTATTTTAATTTCCCTAAGCTATAGGACCATAAGTGGAAGTGCCCTAGGCTCTGTTGCTTTGTTTTTTAGCTGTTTCAGGAAACACCATACACTTCTCCTGAGTGTCTGTTGGCAATTTACATCCCGCCCATCAGCATAACAAGGCTCCCAGTTCTCCATGGCCTGTCCTGCTTTTCTGGATTTTACACTTTTTTCAGATGGACCTTTTGACCGGGGAGAAGTGAGACTTCATTGTAGTGCAGATTTCCTTTGCAAGTTTGCTTGGTTGGCCAAAAAGGGCGTATGCGTTTTCTCCTGAATATATTCAGGAAAAAACGCATACGCCCTTTTTGGCCAAGTGCATCATTGTGGACGTTCTGCCTCTTTTCCTATGCTTTCAATGCAATTCCAGTCTACCTCCTGAAATCGGTTTCCTGCAATTCTGCCCCGCTTTCAAGTCCTCTTGGCAGCCTTACTTCAGTCTATTTTTGGACGATATCTGTCATTTATAACTCTGCAGGTTTGTGAATTACAGTGCCCCTGAGCTCCTTTCTTCAACTCGCTTTCTTTTGAGCTGGCCGCAACACCGGAGGATGTCTTCAGGCTTTAATCTGGTTCTGGCACGGCACGCTGAGCCTTTGGTTAATTCCTCTTCCTGGTGGGAAATGAGAGTTAAATTTGCCCATCCAGACACCTCCAGCTAGTCTCTCATTGGTTCTCGCTATTCCTGTTCATCTTCCGCAGAAATTGCAAACTGGGCCAAACAGGAGGTTAAAGGCGCTGACTCTCCAAGTGGGGAGAGTGTTAGTAAAGCGTCTGGAATGTTGCACCCGAGTACCAGGGGAGGAAAACTGAGACATATTTGAACACGTCTCCCGGTCACATGGTTGATCATACTCTGGGTTCCACATGCATGTTTTAGCTGAAGGAAGAATACCTAAAATCTGGGTAGTTGAAACCCGTGGAATGGGTACCATGCAATATGATTTCAAAGGGTCTTCATTTGCTCACTGAACCTCTCCAATCCTATCACTGCTGCGTTTATGCCCCTGTACACATGCTTGATTCTCTTTCGGAGACATAGCAATCTATAGGTTTTAAGATTCTTACTAGTCAGGTACATTCTTAGGCGTTTAATATGGGGTTTTGTGTCCATTTCGTTGAGCAAGGAGTAGCTCTTGTCTATTCCATATTTGGCTTAAGGAACTTTATCTGTGCTCATTTCAATCTCTGGTTTTATGCAGCACCCCAACTCACCTTTCCCCTTAAGCAAGCATAAGTTGGTTTTCTAAATTTGAGACCCTGTTCTGTTTTGGAATGCAGTTCCTGTGTAGCCAAGTTTACATTCCGTGTATTAGTGATATCTTATGATGTTTCTTTTTCTGTGTGATTTATTTCAGTTAGAATCATCATACCTGAATCCACTCATTATGCTGCTACGGGCCTGATGACATAGATTTCATTGCTGAGTGATACTGCATTGTACGTAAGTACCACAAGTTCTTTATCCATTTTTCACTTTCTGTGATATTGAACTTGTACGGTAAACGAGGTTCTTGTAAACAGAGGCGTCCCAAATTTGGGGTGGCTGTGTCTTTTTGATTTTAATTTCCCTAAGCTATAGGACCATAAGTGGAAGTGCCCTAGGCTCTGTTGCTTTGTTTTTTAGATGTTTCAGGAAACACCATACACTTCTCCTGAGTGTCTGTTGGCAATTTACATCCCGCCCATCAGCATAACAAGGCTCCCAGTTCTCCATGGCCTGTCCTGCCTTTCTGGATTTTACACTTTTTTCAGATGGCCCTTTTGACCGGGGGGAAGTGAGACTTCATTGTAGTGCAGATTTCCTTTGCAAGCTTGCTTGGTTGGCCAAAAAGGGCGTATGCGTTTTTTCCTGAATATATTCAGGAAAAAACGCATACGCCCTTTTTGGCCAAGTGCATCATTGTGGACGTTCTGCCTCTTTTCCTATGCTTTCAATGCAATTCCAGTCTACCTCCTGAAATCGGTTTCCTGCAATTCTGCCCCGCTTTCAAGTCCTCTTGGCAGCCTTACTTCAGTCTATTTTTGGACGATATCTGTCATTTATAACTCTGCAGGTTTGTGAATTACAGTGCCCCTGAGCTCCTTTCTTCAACTCGCTTTCTTTTGAGCTGGCCGCAACACCGGAGGATGTCTTCAGGCTTTAATCTGGTTCTGGCACGGCACGCTGAGCCTTTGGTTAATTCCTCTTCCTGGTGGGAAATGAGAGTTAAATTTGCCCATCCAGACACCTCCAGCTAGTCTCTCATTGGTTCTCGCTATTCCTGTTCATCTTCCGCAGAAATTGCAAACTGGGCCAAACAGGAGGTTAAAGGCGCTGACTCTCCAAGTGGGGAGAGTGTTAGTAAAGCGTCTGGAATGTTGCACCCGAGTACCAGGGTATGAAAACTGAGACATATTTGAACACGTCTCCCGATCACATGGTTGATCATACTCTGGGTTCCACATGCATGTTTTAGCTGAAGGAAGAATACCTAAAATCTGGGTAGTTGAAACCCGTGGAATGGGTACCATGCAATATGACTTCAAAGGGTCTTCATTTGCTCACTGAACCTCTCCAATCCTATCACTGCTGCGTTTATGCCCCTGTACACATGCTTGATTCTCTTTCGGAGACATAGCAATCTATAGGTTTTAAGATACTTACTAGTCAGGTACATTCTTAGGCGTTTAATATGGGGTTTTGAGTCCATTTCGTTGAGCAAGGAGTAGCTCTTGTCTATTCCATATTTGGCTTAAGGAACTCTATCTGTGCTCATTTCAATCTCTGGTTTTATGCAGCACCCCAACTCACCTTTCCCCTTAAGCAAGCATAAGTTGGTTTTCTAAATTTGAGACCCTGTTCTGTTTTGGAATGCAGTTCCTGTGTAGCCAAGTTTACATTCCGTGTATTAGTGATATCTTATGATGTTTCTTTTTCTGTGTGATTTATTTCAGTTAGAATCATCATACCTGAATCCACTCATTATGCTGCTACGGGCCTGATGACATAGATTTCATTGCTGAGTGATACTGCATTGTACGTAAGTACCACAAGTTCTTTATCCATTTTTCACTTTCTGTGATATTGAACTTGTACGGTAAACGAGGTTCTTGTAAACAGAGGCGTCCCAAATTTGGGGTGGCTGTGTCTTTTTGATTTTAATTTCCCTAAGCTATAGGACCATAAGTGGAAGTGCCCTAGGCTCTGTTGCTTTGTTTTTTAGATGTTTCAGGAAACACCATACACTTCTCCTGAGTGTCTGTTGGCAATTTACATCCCGCCCATCAGCATAACAAGGCTCCCAGTTCTCCATGGCCTGTCCTGCCTTTCTGGATTTTACACTTTTTTCAGATGGCCCTTTTGACCGGGGGGAAGTGAAACTTCATTGTAGTGCAGATTTCCTTTGCAAGCTTGCTTGGTTGGCCAAAAAGGGCGTATGCGTTTTTTCCTGAATCGTTTTTCCTGCTTCATTGTGGACGTTCTGCCTCTTTTCCTATGCTTTCAATGCAATTCCAGTCTACCTCCTGAAATCGGTTTCCTGCAATTCTGCCCCGCTTTCAAGTCCTCTTGGCAGCCTTACTTCAGTCTATTTTTGGACGATATCTGTCATTTATAACTCTGCAGGTTTGTGAATTACAGTGCCCCTGAGCTCCTTTCTTCAACTCGCTTTCTTGTGAGCTGGCCGCAACACCGCAGGATGGCTTCAGGCCCTAATGTGGTTCCGGCACGGCACGCTGAGCCTTTGGTTAATTCCTCTTCCTGGTGGGAAATGAGAGTTAAATTTGCCCGTCCAGACACCTCCAGCTAGTCTCTCATTGGTTCTCGCTATTCCTGTTCATCTTCCGCAGAAATTGCAAACTGGGCCAAACAGGAGGTTAAAGGCGCTGACTCTCCAAGTGGGGAGAGTGTTAGTAAAGCGTCTGGAATGTTGCACCCGAGTACCAGGGTACGAAAACTGAGACATATTTGAACACGTTTCCCGATCACATGGTTGATCATACTCTGGGTTCCACATGCATGTTTTAGCTGAAGGAAGAATACCTAAAACCTGGGTAGTTGAAACCCGTGGAATGGGTACCATGCAATATGACTTCAAAGGGTCTTCATTTGCTCACCGAACCTCTCCAATCCTATCACTGCTGCGTTTATGCCCCTGTACACATGCTTGATTCTCTTTCAGAGACATAGCAATCCATAGGTTTTAAGATACTTACTAGTCAGGTACATTCTTAGGAGTTTAATATGCTGTGTTGAGTCCATTTCGTTGAGCAAGGAGTAGCTCTTGTCTATTCCATATTTGGCTTAAGGAACTTTATCTGTGCTCATTTCAATCTCTGGTTTTATGTAGCACCCCAACTCACCTTTCCCCTTAAGCAAGCATAAGTTGTTTTTCTAAATTTGAGACCCTGTTCTGTTCTGTAATTCAGTTCCTGTGTAGCCAAGTTTACATTCCGTGTATTAGTGATATCTTATGATGTTTCTTTTTCTGTGTGACTTATTTCAGTTAGAATCATCATACCTGAATCCACTCATTGTGCTGCTAAGGGCCTGATGACACAGATTTCATTGCTGAGTGATATTGCTTTGTAAGTAAATACCACAACTGCTTTCTCAATTTTTCACTTTCTGCGATGTTGAACTTGTACTGTAAACGAGGTTCTTGTAAACAGAGCCGTTCCAAACTTTGGGGTGGCTGTGTCTTTTTGATTTTAATTTCCCTAAGCTATAGGACCATAAGTGGAAGTGCCCTAGGCTCTGTTGCTTTGTTTTTTAGATGTTTCAGGAAACACCATACACTTCTCCCGAGTGTCTGTTGGCAATTTACATCCCGCCCATCAGCATAACAAGGCTCCCAGTTCTCCATGGCCTGTCCTGCCTTTCTGGATTTTACACTTTTTTCAGATGGCCCTTTTGACCGGGGGGAAGTGAGACTTCATTGTAGTGCAGATTTCCTTTGCAAGCTTGCTTGGTTGGCCAAAAAGGGCGTATGCGTTTTTTCCTGAATATATTCAGGAAAAAACGCATACGCCCTTTTTGGCCAAGTGCATCACTGTGGACGTTCTGCCTCTTTTCCTACGCTTTCAATGCAATTCCAGTCTACCTCCTGAAGTCGGTTTCCTGCAATTCTGCCCTGCTTTCAAGTCCTCTTGGCAGCCTTACTTCAGTCTATTTTTGGACGATAGCTGTCATTTATAACTCTGCAGGTTTGTGACTTACAGTGCCCCTGAGCTCCTTTCTTCAACTCGCTTTCTTGTGAGCTGGCCGCAACACCGCAGGATGGCTTCAGGCCCTAATCTGGTTCCGGCACGGCATGCTGAGCCTTTGGTTAATTCCTCTTCCTGGTGGGAAATGAGAGTTAAATTTGCCCGTCCAGACACCTCCAGCTAGTCTCTCATTGGTTCTCGCTATTCCTGTTCATCTTCCGCAGAAATTGCAAACTGGGCCAAACAGGAGGTTAAAGGGACTGACTCTCCAAGTCGGGAGAGTGTTAGTAAAACGTCTGCAATGTTGCACCAGAGTACCAGGGTACGAAAACTGAGACATATTTGAACACGTCTCCCGATCACATGGTTGATCATACTCTAGGTTCCACATGCATGTTTTAGCTGAAGGAAGAATACCTTAAACCTGGGTAGTTGAAACCCGTGTAATGGGTACCATGCAATATGACTTCAAAGGGTCTTCATTTGCTCACCGAACCTCTCCAATCCTATCACTGCTGCGTTTATGCCCCTGTACACATGCTTGATTCTCTTTCGGAGACATAGCAATCCATAGGTTTTAAGATACTTACAAGTCAGGTACATTCTTAGGCGTTTAATATGCGGTGTTGAGTCCATTTCGTTGAGCAAGGAGTAGCTCTTGTCTATTCCATATTTGGCTTAAGGAACTTTATCTGTGCTCATTTGAATCTCTGGTTTTATGCAGCACCCCAACTCACCTTTCCCCTTAAGCAAGCATAAGTTGGTTTTCTAAATTTGAGACCCTGTTCTGTTCTGTAATTCAGTTCCTGTGTAGCCAAGTTTACATTCCGTGTATTACTGATATCTTATGATGTTTCTTTTTCTGGGTGACTTATTTCAGTTAGAATCATCATACCTGAATCCACTCATTGTGCTGCTAAGGGCCTGATGACACAGATTTCATTGCTGAGTGATATTGCTTTGTAAGTAAATACCACAACTTCTTTATCCATTTTTCACTTTCTGCGATGTTGAACTTGTACTGTAAACGAGGTTCTTGTAAACAGAGCCGTTCCAAACTTTGGGGTGGCTGTGTCTTTTTGATTTTAAATTCCCTAAGCTATAGGACCATAAGTGGAAGTGCCCTAGGCTCTGTTGCTTTGTTTTTTAGATGTTTCAGGAAACACCATACAATTCTCCCGAGTGTCTGTTGGCAATTTACATCCCGCCCATCAGCATAACAAGGCTCCCAGTTCTCCATGGTCTGTCCTGCCTTTCTGGATTTTACACTTTTTTCAGATGGCCCTTTTGACCGGGGGGAAGTGAGACTTCATTGTAGTGCAGATTTCCTTTGCAAGCTTGCTTGGTTGGCCAAAAAGGGCGTATGCGTTTTTTCCTGAATATATTCAGGAAAAAACGCATACGCCCTTTTTGGCCAAGTGCATCATTGTCGAGTTTGTGACTCTCTTCATATGTTTTCAATGCAATTCCAGTCTACCTCCTGAAATCGGTTTCCTGCAATTCTGCCTTGCTTTCAATGCCTCTTCATAGCCTTACCTCAATATATTTTTTAAAAATAGTTGGTCTTTATAACTCTGCAGGTTTTTGAATTGCAGTGGCCCTTAGCTCCATTTTTTAGCTCTTATTTTTGTGGTCTTGCCCCGTAACCACAGGATTCCTTGAAGCCCTATTTTTCTTCTGGGGCACCTTACTGTGCCTTTGGTTAATTCTTCTTACTGATGTGATATTAGAGTGACATGTGCCCATTGAAACCGCTACAGCTAGTTTCTCACTGGTTCCCCCTATTCCCATTCATCCTCTCCACTATCTGCAGACTGTGCGATACCAGAACTTAAAGGCATTGACTCCATGTGGGGATGTTGTTAGTAAAGCGGCTGGAATGTCGATCCGGAGCCCCAGGCGAGGAAAAGTGAGGTGCGTTTTAGAAACCTTTCCCGATCATATGGTATACCAGTCGCTGGGTTTCCCAAGCATGGTTTAGCTGTAGGAAGATTCCCTTCAACCTGGAGTGTTGGGACCCTTGGACTGAGTAGCATGAAGTATTGCATTAAACTTTCGGCAGTTGCTCACCAAAGCTCACCAATCCTGTCAGCCCCAAGTGTCCAGCCTTATGTCTTATCCAGCTGTGGGTTTATATGTGGTCAATCCAGGTTGCATCACAGCCCCTGAGCGAATTTTGTAAGAATTTTTCTCTCTTTCATTGTTTCAGCGTTTTGTTTTTAAAATTTATTTCTATAATGGGGTTTAGCTCCTTTTCACTGCTGTGTTTGTGCCGCTCTGCACACACTTGATTCCCTTATGGAGATATATCAATACATGGGTTTTAAGATTCTTATTCCTCAGATATATTTCTCTGCGGTGTATAGGGTGTGTTGAGGCCAGTTCATTGAGCAAGGTGTAGATCTTGTCTAATACCTATTTGGTTTATTGAACGGTATCTGTGCTAATTTCAAACTCTGGTTTTATGCATCACCCCACCTCTCCTTTCCCCTTAAGCTGACATAAGTGTGTTTTCTAAATGTGAGACACTGTTCTGTTCTGTAATTCATTTCTTGTGCAGCCATATTTACCCTCCCTCTATAAGTGATATCTTATGATATGTTTCTTTTTCTGTTTGACTTATTTCAAGTAGTATTATCGGACCTAAATCCACTCTTTATCCTTCTACTAGCCTTATTACATTGATTTCATGGTGAAGAGATATTCCATTGTACATAAGTACCACATCTTCTTTATCCATTGTTCTCTTTCCTGGGATATTTAAGGTGTACTGAAGTTGAGGTTCTTGTAAACAGAGTAGCCCTAAACTGTGGTGTGCTTGTGTCTTGTTGATTTTTAGACTTCCCTAGATATACTCCCATGATTGGAAGTGTCCTATGCTCTGTAGCTCTGTTTTTTAGATGATTTAGGAACCACCATACACTTCTCCAGAGTGGCTCTCGGCAGTTCACACACTGCCCATCAGCGTATAAAGGCTCCCTGTTCTCCATGGCCTGTCCTGCATTTCTGGTTTTTACAAATTTTTAGGATGGCCCTTTTGACCGGTGGGAAGTGAAACTTCTTTGTTGTGCACATTTGCATTGCTTGCTTGCTTCGTTGCCCATAAAGTGCGTATGCGTTTTTTCCTGGATATAATCAGGAAAAAACGCATACGCCCTTTTGGGCCAACTGCATCATTGTCGAAATTCTGCCGCTTTTCATGTGCGTTAAAGACGAGTCCAATCTATCTCTTGAAATCTGTTTCTTGCAATTCTGTCTTGCATTCAGATCCTCTTCTTTGCCTTACCTCAACATATTTTTGGACGTTAGTTTTCATTTATAACTCTGCAGGTTTGTGAATTGCAGTGACCCTGAGCTCCATTTTTTAAGTTGCTCTTTTGTGAGCTGGCCTCAAACCCGCAGGATTGCTTCAGGCCCTATTTTGGCTCCGGCGAGGCAGGCTGAGCCTTTCTTTAATTCTTATTCTTAATGGGAAATTAGAGTGATATGTGCCCGTCCAAACCCCTACAACTCTTGTCTCATTGGTTCCCCCTCTTCCCGTTCATCCTCCTCACAATTTGCAAAATGTGTGAAACAGAAGTTTAAATGTGCTGATTCTCCAAGTGGGGAGATTCTAAGTAGCGTGGCTGGAATGGTGAACAGGAGCACCAGGAGAGGATAAATGAGGTGCATTTTAGACACATCTCCCGATCACATGGTGTACAGTCCTCTGGGTTTTCCATGCATGTTTTAGCTGTAGGAAGATCCCTTGAACCTGCAGATTTGGGACCCATTGAATGGGTACCAGGTAGTATTACTTTAAAGGGTGTGCATTTCCTCACCCAACCTCACATTTCTCTTAGCGCAAACAGTTTCCAGCCTTATGTCTCATCCTGCTGTGGGTCTAGATGCGTTCAATCCATGTTGCATCACCGTCCCTGAGGAAAAGTTGTAAGAGGTTTTCTCTGTCTCTCTGTCGTTTAGTTTTTTCAATTTATTACTATATTGGTTACAGCTGATTTTCAAAGCTCTGTTTCTTGCTGCTGTACATCCACTTGATTCACGTACAGAGAGACATCAATAAATTCTTTTTCAGATTCTTACCAGTCGTATATATTCTTTTCCGGTGACTTGAGTGTGCTGAGTGCAGTTCTTTTAGCTACCGTGTAGGCCTTGTTGATTATCAGTTTGGTATTTGGAATGGTATCTTTGCTAATTTCAACCTCCTGGATGATGCCTCACCCCTCCCCACCTTTCCCGTTTAGCAGCCTTATGCGTGTTTTCTACATATTTGACTATGTTTTTGTTTTGTAATTTATTTCATGTGTAGCCATTTTGGATTCCACCTTTAAGTGATATCTTATGATATGTGTCTTTTTCTTTTTGAATTCTGTCACTTAGAATGATCATACGTAACTCCTCCGGAGTTGTTACAACTGGCCATATTTCATTGATTTCCAGGCTGAATAATATTCCACTCTACCTAAGTACCACATCTCTATCCATTTTTTCCCTCCAGAGACATTTAAGTTATATCCTAGTCGAGGATCTTTTAAACAGAGAGGGGGTAAACATTGGGGTGCCTGTGTCCTCTCGATTTTTGTTTTTCCCAAGATATACGCCCATGAGTGCAAGTGCCCTATGCTCTGTAGCTCATTTTTTAGATGCTTTAGTAAACACAATACACTTCTCCAGAATGGCCGTTGGCAATATACATTTCCACTATAAGTCTCACAGGGCTCCCTCTTCTCGTTGCCCTGTCCTGCATTTCTGTTGTTTACGCTTTATGAGGATGGCTCTTCTGACTGATGCGAAGTGATATCTTTTGTAGTATTGACTTCCAGTGCCCACCTGTTTGGTTGGCTAAAAAAGTGTATGCCCTTTTCTTGAATATATACAGAAAAGAACGCATACACCCTTTTTGGCCAACTGCAATGTTGGCAATGTTGGCAATGTTCAGCTCCTTTTCTTGTGCTTAATGGCGAGTCCTTTCTACCTCCTCAAATCCCTTTCCTGCCATTCTCCCTTGCTTACAAGTCCTTTTCTCTGACTTTCCTCAAGACATTTTTCAGTGATGGATATTTTCAACTCTGCAGTTTTGTGAATTTTACTGCCCCTGAGTTCCATTGTTCAACTCGTGTTTATGGGAACTGGCCACAAAGCAGTGGGATTTCCTCAAGCCCTATACTGTTTCCATGGGCAACCCTAGCCTTTGGTCAATTCGTCTTCCTGATTGGAAATTAGAGTGACATGTGCCTGTCTGAACACCTAGGACTTGTCTCTCATTGTTCCTCATCCTTCCGCTTCATCCTCTGGACAAATTCCAAACTGTACGCAACAGGATGTTGACAGTGCTGACATCTCCAAGTGGGGAGACTGTTAGTAAAGACGCTGGAGGGGTGAACCCGAGCACCAGGAGATGAGGAGATGAGATGCCTTTTCCAAACTCTTCCCGATCAGACGGTATACCATCCTCTGGGTGTGACAGACATGTTTTAGCAGTAGGAAGAGTCCCATTCATGTAAGGAGAACACCAGGGCTTTTTCAAAATCAGTGTCTCCCCGAAACCCAAACTGGGGAAGTTTTTAAGCTACGGCTACACATATGTTCATTAAGGGCCTTGGGAAGTAGGCAGAGTCCAAACTTTAGATGATTGAAGTCTTCAGGGTCAGAAGCACTCACCACCAGCTTCCCTTAGGCTACACTTTAACTGTCATTGATAGATGATGTCAATAAAAATATCTATTCTTTTTCAGATTATTTCCCCTTATAGGTTATTGCAAAATGTTGAGTGTAGTTCCCTGTGCTATACAGTAGTTCCTTGTTGATGATCTATTTTATACATAGCAGTGTGTATGTGTTCATTCCAAACTGTTAATTTATCCCTCCTCCCACCTTTCCCCTTTGGTAATAATAAATTATAAGATTTTATACTTCTCAGAAATGGGGGAGCTGAAAGAGAGGTATCATTTTCAATGGAAAAGCATTTAAAACAAGATTGAAGGTTTAACCAAGATTATTAGCTGTACATCCTTGGAAAGAAATCACTTCGTTTCTCTAATATTGACCTGACAAATAAGACAAACCTTTTCACTGAACTTGCTTATAAAAAGTGATGGAAATATCAAATGGAAGTGTTAAAAACATCTTATTTTACCCGAGCCTTATACACTGTTCTATGTTAACTACAGTTTGGCTCACACATCTGTTCATTGAGGTTACAATAGTCTCAATTTCTGTTACTGATCCTCCAGAGTGGACCCCAACAAGTGTCCCCCTGCCCAGTGTCATTGGGGCCAACAGATCGAGACTGAGTTTGGTTCACAAGCAAAGGAAACTTTATATTTTGATCAGAGAATGGAGAGGTGAGAGCATGCACTACCCCGTGGGCTGTGGGCTGGGCTGCTGTGTAGAGATCCTGTCAGAGTCAGTGGGAGGGAGGGAGGCGGCGGAGCTCTCGAGGGCCAGGTTGGCTGTAGCTCAGGCTCTATATCGTGGAGTCTGCACTGGGCCCCAGGAGCTGAGGTGTCGACCCAGCCATTCTGCACTAGGAAATCTGGTCTGAAGTGCCGGGTGTGGAACCTCTGCATGCGGGACCCTAGGAGCACGTGAAATTAGACAAAGCACAAAGGATAAAAAAGGTTAGACTTGACTTTATTGCCCAGATTCTATTTTTATCTCCCAGGGATTTTTAATGGGCTTTGCTGGGGACAAACCCCTCCTCTGCCTTTTGTCCCGTTCCTCATTCTTGGAGTGCTGAGGGTGCAGACCCTTCTTCTGTAACTGCTGAGTGCTGAGTTGGGAGCCCTCATACCCTGGGGCGAGGGTCAGAGCTTCTCCCCAGCAGCCTCCCGGTGACGTTGATTGTCCCCAGGACCCCTGCCTCCCTGCTCGTCCACCTGAGCACCAGCATTGGAAGTGTTATAGATTCTAATGACCTTTAAGGGTCCAGGAAAGAGATGTGCAGAGACGCTGTGGGGGCCGGTTTCACCCCGCCCCACATTTGTTCGGCCACCTTAGGCTGACCGTCTCTGCCAGCCTAGATGCTCTGACCAGTAGTCTGCGCTTTCTTCAGTTAGGCCCCTGAATTAACGTACAAACAGCACCAGGTGTCAGAGCCCTGCCCGCTCAACTCCCAGACAGTCCAGGGTCAGTGGTGACCAAGGACCATGATGGCTACTGAGTCAACAGCCTTTTGAAGTAAACAGGAGTCCAGCCGGTCTTATTGGCCACCATCATCACGGTGTCTGTAGGCTTTTCTATGGTGACAGTGTGGTATACTGTTCCCCCGCCAAGATTATTAGCTCCCCTCTGGGTGCAGTAAGTCCTGCAAGCAGTAGTCTACTCTTTTGGGACACACTCTTGTTGTTTTATGAGAGAAACTCCAGGTCAAGTGATGTTCACACGAGTCGTCATGGTGCCCTGTTGCCCCCGGTTATCTCTCTGGATGTTGGAGTTGGAGGGCCTCCTCACTCGAGGTCGGTGTGCCCACGGAGCGAACCCTGCAACTTCAGGGCATGGTTGGTGGTTAGGATCACCACGTGGGGTCCTTTTCCCTTAGGAGGGAGGTGGCCTTTTGGGCTGCTGATTTCCAGGTTTTTAGATACCGCCAGTATCTTGGCCAGATGTGGCAGTGGGCCAAGCCCCTTAGTGACCGTAGTTTATCCTACCTGGATGGCATTCTTGCATTGTTCCATTTCAAGTGGTCCCAGTTTTTGCACTAATTCTCCAATGGCGATTCACCTTTCACCGGGAATGTAAAGGTCAAAGGGTTTAGCTAAATTAGGGAGTTCCAGGGCAAGGGTCTGAATTGACTGCTCTTTCCATTCTTGAAAGGCCACTTCTGGATTCTATTCAAAAGGATCATCATCTTTTCCTTTCAGTGTTTCATATAGAGGCCCAGCTAGTAGACTGTAGTTAGGGATCCAGAAGCAGCAAACCCTGGCCTCCCCAGGAACCCCTAAGCTGTCTTCTAGTTTTAGAAAGGGGTAAGGCTGAAAATGGTTTCTTCCCTTTCCTGGGATGGGCTTCTCTGACCTTCTGTGAGAATGAAGCCCAGGCAGGTCACCGCAGTCTGTGATATTTGAGCTTTTTCTTGGACAACTTCTATCCTTTATTGGCTTGGTAGTTCAGAGGCCTCCTTAGTAGGGCTGGTGATCAGAATGTCGTCTGCATATTGAAGGAGGGTTTCCTTTTCCAGAGGTAGAACTTTTAGGTCTTTAGCTAAGCTTTCCCCAAAGATGGTGTGGGAATTTTTGCACCCTTGGGGCCAGACGGCCCGGAAGTATTGTTTTAGTTGTATGTTGAGTCCTGCCACTCACAAGCCAAAATTTCTTGTGACTCTGGGACTAATGGAATACAAAAGAAGGCATCATTGAAGACTAATACAGAATACCATGTCCTGGTGGTTGGTAGAATGACCAGCAGGGTGTAGGAATTAGGAGCAACTGGAGGTATATCCTCGGTGGCTTCACTGACTGTCCTGACATCCTTTACCAGGTCCCCAGCAGCCCATGGGGCTCTCGTGGTCAGACCAATCCCAGAATATGGAGCTCACCTGGGCAGGTACCCCACCCCCACCCCAGCCCACGGGGCTCTCGTGGTCAGGCCCCTCCCAGGATACAGAGCTACCCTTGCAGGTACCGTGGCAGGGCTGGGCACACAGGAACCGTGCACATAGCCCTCATTGCAGAGCACCCCCAGCTCACCTGTCGCTCAGAGCTGACACAGAGCACCTCAGAGCAGGACTTGAACTAACAAACAGCAGCTGCGACAGGTCTGTGACCCTGGGCATCACTCCGTGAGGCCTCCCTCCACCTGGTCTTCCAGAGACTTCCACTGCACCCGGGGCACCAGACCTCTGTCTCCAACCACCACCCACCCCTCCTCTCCCTGACTCCTGGGTTCCTCTCATTAGGAGAGGGTTTTCTTGAAGTTGTCTCCCACTCATGGGCCAGATAAAATGATTAGAAAACAAGCCAAAGCTGCAGCCCCTTGTCTATCCTGACTCTCAGGAGCCCACACCTGTTCCTTGGACCTGGCCGGTTCAGCAAGTTCCATTTTCTGCAACTGTGAGCCCCTGAGGGGTGATGATTGGCTGACCTGGGCAGCCTTACCGTGCCGGCCAGCCCTCCCCAGGTGTGCCTGGGTTGAGATCAATATAAATACCACTCCAGGCAGCAAGAGCCCCTGCAGCCGTGCCTGACGCCATTTTCTCTGCCCTGTCAGCAGTCTCGGGGCTGGGCTGGTGGGAGGGAGTGAGAGGCCACGGCTTTGTGGGTGGCCCAGTGTGAGTGGGGCTCTGCTGGACTTTCTGCAGCAGTTGCCAGGCTGCCACCTGCTAAAGAAGAGGATGTGTCACCCATACCTGCTGCTGGAATTTCTCCCTGGGCAGAGGTGAGGAAGGAAAAAAGCAGTGGGTGCAGGGACAGGACGGGTATCTCAGGCAGGGAAATGGAAATCTTCCAGAAGAGCACCCAGGGCCAGGACCATCCTGGCTGGCCTGCAGGCACCAAGTCGGCCGGCATGCTGTCACTCGTGCGGCTCTATGGCCCTTCCTCTAGGCTTTCAAGTCCTTGTATATATTCAGGTGTTTTACCTGGGACGGGTGGGAATAGTTCAGCAGCAACTGGCCTGGGGCTCAGCTCACGTTTACTCACAGATGCCTCGGCACGGTGCCCCAGCTTTGCAATGAGGACGCTTGTTGCGTGGGGGCTGCTGGCTGAATGGGAGACGATTCCCCACCACTGACCAACTTCAGAATTGTTTACAACTGGAGCAAGTGCCCTGATACGGTTTTCCTCTGTGTAACTGGTGGGTTCTGTGTTTTTTTTCTCTTTTTCGTTTTTGGTTCAAGGTAGATTTTATTCCTCTTTTTTGTATTTACAGATATAAGCATGGAAATAATTTATTCATATAAATACATGTATGTGCAGGGAATAATTGTTTTTTCTGTTTTAAATTTTACTTCTTTTTAATTTTGAATTTTATTTTATATTTTTATACAGCAGGTTCTTATTGGTTATCTATTTTATACATATAAATGTATACATGCCAATCCCAGTCTCTCAACTCCTCCCACCACCACCCCCCCAACAGCTTTCCCCCCTTGTTGTCCATACGTTTGTTGTCTACATCTGTTGCTCTATTTATGCCTTGCAAAATGGTTAATCTGTACAGTTTTTCTAGGTTCCACATATATGCATGAATATACAAGATTTGTTTTTCTCTTTCTGACTTACTTCACTCTGTATGACAGTCTCTAGATCCATCGACGTCTCTACAAATGACCCAATTTCATTCCTTTTCATGGCTTAGTAATATTCCATTTTATATATGTACCACAGCTTTATGCATTCGTCTGTCTGTGGGCATTTAGGTTGCTTCCATTACCTCGATATTGTAAATAGTGATGCAATGAACATTGCGGTGAATGACTCTTTTTGATTTATGGTTTTGTCTGGGTATATGTCCAGTACTGGGATTGCTGTATCATATGGTAATTCTATTGTTAGTTTCTTAAGAAATTCCATATTGTTCTCCATAATGACTATATCAATTTATATTCCCAACAATAGTGGAAGAGGGTTCCTTTTCTCCACACCCTTTCCAGCATTTTTTGTTTGTAGATTTTCAATGATGCCTATTCTACCAGGTGTGAGGTGATACCTCATTGTTGAATCCATTTCGTTGAGCAAGGGGTAGCTCTTGTCTATTACATATTTGGCTTATGGAACGGTATCTGTGTTAATTTCAAACTCTGCTTTTATGCAGCACCCCAACTCACCTTCCCCCTTAAGCAGGCATAAGTTGGTTTTCTAAACTTGAGACCCTGTTCTGTTTTGTAATTCAGTTCATGTGTAGCCAAGTTCACATTCCGTGTATTAGTGATACCTTATGATGTTTCTTTTTCTGTGTGACTTATTTCACATAGAATCATCGTGCCTCAATGCACTCATTATGCTGGTATGGGCCTGGTGACATAGATTTCATTGCTGAGTGGTATTCTGTTGTACAGAAGTACCGCAACTTCTTTATCCATTATTTGCTCTCTGGGATATTTAACTTGTTCCGTAGAAGAGATTCCTGTAAAAAGAGCCGTCCCAAATTTTGGGGTTGCTGTGTCTTTTTGATACTAATTTCCCTAAGCTATAGGACCATAAGTGGAAGTGCCCTAGGCTCTGTTGCTTTGTTTTTTAGATGTTTCAGGAAACACCATACACTTGTCCCGAGTGTCTGTTGGCAATTTACATCCCGCCCATCAGCATAACAAGGCTCCCAGTTCTCCATGGCCTGTCCTGCCTTTCTGGATTTTACACTTTTTTCAGATGGCCCTTTTGACCGGGGGGAAGTGAGACTTCATTGTAGTGCAGATTTCCTTTGCAAGCTTGCTTGGTTGGCCAAAAAGGGCGTATGCGTTTTTTCCTGAATATATTCAGGAAAAAACGCATACGCCCTTTTTGGCCAAGTGCATCATTGTGGACGTTCTGCCTCTTTTCCTATGCTTTCAATGCAATTCCAGTCTACCTCCTGAAATCGGTTTCCTGCAATTCTGCCCCGCTTTCAAGTCCTCTTGGCAGCCTTACTTCAGTCTATTTTTGGACGATAGCTGTCATTTATAACTCTGCAGGTTTGTGAATTACAGTGCCCCTGAGCTCCTTTCTTCAACTCGCTTTCTTGTGACCTGGCCGCAACACCACAGGATGGCTTCAGGCCCTAATCTGGTTCCGGCACGGCACGCTGAGCCTTTGATTATTTCCTCTTCCTGGTGGGAAATGAGAGTTAAATTTGCCCGTCCAGACACCTCCAGCTAGCCTCTCATTGGTTCTTGCTATTCCTGTTCATCTTCCGCAGAAATTGCAAACTGGGCCAAACAGGAGGTTAAAGGGACTGACTCTCCAAGTGGGGAGAGTGTTAGTAAAGCGTCTGGAATGTTGCACCCGAGTACCATGGGAGGAAAACTGAGACATATTTGAACACGTCTCCCGATCACATGGTTGATCATACTCTGGGTTCCACATGCATGTTTTAGCTGAAGGAAGAATACCTAAAATCTGCGTAGTTGAAACGCGTGGAATGGGTACCATGCAATATGACTTCAAAGGGTCTTCATTTGCTCATTGAACCGCTCCAATCCTATCACTGCTGCGTTTATGCCCCTGTACACATGCTTGATTCTCTTTCGGAGACATAGCAATCTATAGGTTTTAAGATACTTACTAGTCAGGTACATTCTTAGGAGTTTAATATGCGGTGTTGAGTCCATTTCGTTGAGCAAGGAGTAGCTCTTGTCTATTCCATATTTGGCTTAAGGAACTTTGTGCTCATTTCAAATTCTGGTTTTATGCAGCACCCCAACTCACCTTTCCCCTTATGCAAGCATAAGTTGGTTTTCTAAATTTGAGACCCTGTTCTGTTCTGTAATTCAGTTCCTGTGTAGCCAAGTTTACATTCCGTGTATTACTGATATCTTATGATGTTTCTTTTTCTGTGTGACTTATTTCAGTTAGAATCATCATACCTGAATCCACTCATTGTGCTGCTAAGGGCCTGATGACACAGATTTCATTGCTGAGTGATATTGCTTTGTAAGTAAATATCACAACTTCTTTATCCATTTTTCACTTTCTGCGATGTTGAACTTGTACTGTAAACGAGGTTCTTGTAAACAGAGCCGTTCCAAACTTTGGGGTGGCTGTGTCTTTTTGATTTTAATTTCCCTAAGCTATAGGACCATAAGTGGAAGTGCCCTAGGTTCTGTTGCTTTGTTTTTTAGATGTTTCAGGAAACACCATACACTTCTCCCGAGTGGTTGTTGGCAATTTACATCCCGCCCATCAGCATAACAAGGCTCCCAGTTCTCCATGGCCTGTCCTGCCTTTCTGGATTTTACACTTTTTACAGATGGCCCTTTTGACCGGGGGGAAGTGAGACTTCATTGTAGTGCAGATTTCCTTTGCAAGCTTGCTTGGTTGGCCAAAAAGGGCGTATGCGTTTTTTCCTGAATATATTCAGGAAAAAACGCATACGCCCTTTTTGGCCAAGTGCATCATTGTGGACGTTCTGCCTCTTTTCCTATGCTTTCAATGCAATTCCAGTCTACCTCCTGAAATCGGTTTCCTGCAATTCTGCCCCGCTTTCAAGTCCTCTTGGCAGCCTTACTTCAGTCTATTTTTGGACGATAGCTGTCATTTATAACTCTGCAGGTTTGTGAATTACAGTGCCCCTGAGCTCCTTTCTTCAACTCGCTTTCTTTTGAGCTGGCCGCAACACCGCAGGATGGCTTCAGGCCCTAATCTGGTTCCGGTACGGCATGCTGAGCCTTTGGTTATTTCCTCTTCCTGGTGGGAAATGAGAGTTAAATTTGCCCGTCCAGACACCTCCAGCTAGCCTCTCATTGGTTCTCGCTATTCCTGTTCATCTTCCGCAGAAATTGCAAACTGGGCCAAACAGGAGGTTAAAGGGACTGACTCTCCAAGTCGGGAGAGTGTTAGTAAAGCGTCTGGAATGTTGCACCCGAGTACCAGGGTACGAAAACTGAGACATATTTGAACACGTCTCCCGATCACATGGTTGATCATACTCTAGGTTCCACATGCATGTTTTAGCTGAAGGAAGAATACCTTAAACCTGGGTATTTGAAACCCGTGTAATGGGTACCATGCAATATGACTTCAAAGGGTCTTCATTTGCTCACCGAACCTCTCCAATCCTATCACTGCTGCGTTTATTCCCCTGTACACATGCTTGATTCTCTTTCGGAGACATAGCAATCCATAGGTTTTAAGATACTTACTAGTCAGGTACATTCTTAGGCGTTTAATATGCGGTGTTGAGTCCATTTCGTTGAGCAAGGAGTAGCTCTTGTCTATTCCATATTTGGCTTAAGGAACTTTATCTGTGCTCATTTCAATCTGTGGTTTTATGCAGCACCCCAACTCACCTTTCCCCTTAAGCAAGCATAAGTTGGTTTTCTAAATTTGAGACACTGTTCTGTTCTGTAATTCAGTTCCTGTGTAGCCAAGTTTCCATTCCGTGTATTACTGATATCTTATGATGTTTCTTTTTCTGTGTGACTTATTTCAGTTAGAATCATCATACCTGAATCCACTCATTGTGCTGCTAAGGGCCTGATGACACAGATTTCATTGCTGAGTGATATTGCTTTGTAAGTAAATACCACAACTTCTTTATCCATTTTTCACTTTCTGCGATGTTGAACTTGTACTGTAAACGAGGTTCTTGTAAACAGAGCCGATCCAAACTTTGGGGTGGCTGTGTCTTTTTGATTTTAATTTCCCTAAGCTATAGGACCATAAGTGGAAGTGCCCTAGGTTCTGTTGCTTTGTTTTTTAGATGTTTCAGGAAACACCATACACTTCTCCCTAGTGGTTGTTGGCAATTTAAATCCCGCCCATCAGCATAACAAGGCTCCCAGTTCTCCATGGCCTGTCCTGCCTTTCTGGATTTTACCCTTTTTTCAGATGGCCCTTTTCACCGGGGGGAAGTGAGACTTCATTGTAGTGCAGATTTCCTTTGCAAGCTTGCTTGGTTGGCCAAAAAGGGCGTATGCGTTTTTTCCTGAATATACTCAGGAAAAAACGCATACGCCCTTTTTGGCCAAGTGCATCATTGTGGACGTTCTGCCTCTTTTCCTATGCTTTCAATGCAATTCCAGTCTACCTCCTGAAATCGGTTTCCTGCAATTCTGCCCCGCATTCAAGTCCTCTTGGCAGCCTTACTTCAGTCTATTTTTGGACGATAGCTGTCATTTATAACTCTGCAGGTTTGTGAATTACAGTGCCCCTGAGCTCCTTTCTTCAACTCGCTTTCTTTTGAGCTGGCCGCAACACCGCAGGATGGCTTCAGGCCCTAATCTGGTTCCGGTACGGCATGCTGAGCCTTTGGTTATTTCCTCTTCCTGGTGGGAAATGAGAGTTAAATTTGCCCGTCCAGACACCTCCAGCTAGCCTCTCATTGGTTCTCGCTATTCCTGTTCATCTTCCGCAGAAATTGCAAACTGGGCCAAACAGGAGGTTAAAGGGACTGACTCTCCAAGTCGGGAGAGTGTTAGTAAAGCGTCTGGAATGTTGCACCCGAGTACCAGGGTACGAAAACTGAGACATATTTGAACACGTCTCCCGATCACATGGTTGATCATACTCTAGGTTCCACATGCATGTTTTAGCTGAAGGAAGAATACCTTAAACCTGGGTATTTGAAACCCGTGTAATGGGTACCATGCAATATGACTTCAAAGGGTCTTCATTTGCTCACCGAACCTCTCCAATCCTATCACTGCTGCGTTTATTCCCCTGTACACATGCTTGATTCTCTTTCGGAGACATAGCAATCCATAGGTTTTAAGATACTTACTAGTCAGGTACATTCTTAGGCGTTTAATATGCGGTGTTGAGTCCATTTCGTTGAGCAAGGAGTAGCTCTTGTCTATTCCATATTAGGCTTAAGGAACTTTATCTGTGCTCATTTCAATCTGTGGTTTTATGCAGCACCCCAACTCACCTTTCCCCTTAAGCAAGCATAAGTTGGTTTTCTAAATTTGAGACACTGTTCTGTTCTGTAATTCAGTTCCTGTGTAGCCAAGTTTCCATTCCGTGTATTACTGATATCTTATGATGTTTCTTTTTCTGTGTGACTTATTTCAGTTAGAATCATCATACCTGAATCCACTCATTGTGCTGCTAAGGGCCTGATGACACAGATTTCATTGCTGAGTGATATTGCTTTGTAAGTAAATACCACAACTTCTTTATCCATTTTTCACTTTCTGCGATGTTGAACTTGTACTGTAAACGAGGTTCTTGTAAACAGAGCCGATCCAAACTTTGGGGTGGCTGTGTCTTTTTGATTTTAATTTCCCTAAGCTATAGGACCATAAGTGGAAGTGCCCTAGGTTCTGTTGCTTTGTTTTTTAGATGTTTCAGGAAACACCATACACTTCTCCCTAGTGGTTGTTGGCAATTTAAATCCCGCCCATCAGCATAACAAGGCTCCCAGTTCTCCATGGCCTGTCCTGCCTTTCTGGATTTTACCCTTTTTTCAGATGGCCCTTTTCACCGGGGGGAAGTGAGACTTCATTGTAGTGCAGATTTCCTTTGCAAGCTTGCTTGGTTGGCCAAAAAGGGCGTATGCGTTTTTTCCTGAATATACTCAGGAAAAAACGCATACGCCCTTTTTGGCCAAGTGCATCATTGTGGACGTTCTGCCTCTTTTCCTATGCTTTCAATGCAATTCCAGTCTACCTCCTGAAATCGGTTTCCTGCAATTCTGCCCCGCATTCAAGTCCTCTTGGCAGCCTTACTTCAGTACATTTTTGGACGATAGCTGTCATTTATAACTCTGCAGGTTTGTGAATTACAGTGCCCCTGAGCTCCTTTCTTCAACTCGCTTTCTTTTGAGCTGGCCGCAACACCGCAGGATAGCTTCAGGCCCTAATCTGGTTCCGGTACGGCACGCTGAGCCTTTGGTTATTTCCTCTTCCTGGTGGGAAATGAGAGTTAAATTTGCCCGTCCAGACACCTCCAGCTAGTCTCTCATTGGTTCTCGCTATTCCT
The DNA here is from genome assembly GCF_951394435.1 of Stenella coeruleoalba. NCBI lineage: Eukaryota > Metazoa > Chordata > Mammalia > Artiodactyla > Delphinidae > Stenella > Stenella coeruleoalba. Next base: position 657,411 of record NW_027645953.1, read on the forward strand.
GTTCATCTTCCGCAGAAATTGCAAACTGGGCCAAACAGGAGGTTAAAGGCGCTGACTCTCCAAGTGGGGAGAGTGTTAGTAAAGCGTCTGGAATGTTGCACCCGAGTACCAGGGGAGGAAAACTGAGACATATTTGAACACGTCTCCCGATCACATGGTTGATCATACTCTAGGTTCCACATGCATGTTTTAGCTGAAGGAAGAATACCTTAAACCTGGGTATTTGAAACCCGTGTAATGGGTACCATGCAATATGACTTCAAAGGGTCTTCATTTGCTCACCGAACCTCTCCAATCCTATCACTGCTGCGTTTATGCCCCTGTACACACGCTTGATTCTCTTTCGGAGACATAGCAATCTATAGGTTTTATGATACTTACTAGTCAGGTACATTCTTAGGCGTTTAATATGGGGTGTTGAGTCCATTTCGTTGAGCAAGGAGTAGCTCTTGTCTATTCCATATTTGGCTTAAGGAACTTTATCTGTGCTCATTTCAATCTCTGGTTTTATGCAGCACCCCAACTCACCTTTCCCCTTAAGCAAGCATAAGTTGGTTTTCTAAATTTGAGACCCTGTTCTGTTTTGGAATGCAGTTCCTGTGTAGCCAAGTTTACATTCCGTGTATTAGTGATATCTTATGATGTTTCTTTTTCTGTGTGACTTATTTCAGTTAGAATCATCGTACCTGAATCCACTCATTATGCTGCTCCGGGACTGATGACATAGATTTCATTGCTGAGTGATACTGCATTGTACGTAAGTACCACAAGTTCTTTATCCATTTTTCACTTTCTGTGATATTGAACTTGTACGGTAAACGAGGTTCTTGTAAACAGAGGCGTCCCAAATTTGGGGTGGCTGTGTCTTTTTGATTTTAATTTCCCTAAGCTATAGGACCATAAGTGGAAGTGCCCTAGGCTCTGTTGCTTTGTTTTTTAGATGTTTCAGGAAACACCATACACTTCTCCTGAGTGTCTGTTGGCAATTTACATCCCGCCCATCAGCATAACAAGGCTCCCAGTTCTCCATGGCCTGTCCTGCCTTTCTGGATTTTACACTTTTTTCAGATGGCCCTTTTGACCGGGGGGAAGTGAAACTTCATTGTAGTGCAGATTTCCTTTGCAAGCTTGCTTGGTTGGCCAAAAAGGGCGTATGCGTTTTTTCCTGAATCGTTTTTCCTGCTTCATTGTGGACGTTCTGCCTCTTTTCCTATGCTTTCAATGCAATTCCAGTCTACCTCCTGAAATCGGTTTCCTGCAATTCTGCCCCGCTTTCAAGTCCTCTTGGCAGCCTTACTTCAGTCTATTTTTGGACGATAGCTGTCATTTATAACTCTGCAGGTTTGTGAATTACAGTGCCCCTGAGCTCCTTTCTTCAACTCGCTTTCTTGTGAGCTGGCCGCAACACCGCAGGATGGCTTCAGGCCCTAATCTGGTTCCGGCACGGCACGCTGAGCCTTTGGTTAATTCCTCTTCCTGGTGGGAAATGAGAGTTAAATTTGCCCGTCCAGACACCTCCAGCTAGTCTCTCATTGGTTCTCGCTATTCCTGTTCATCTTCCGCAGAAATTGCAAACTGGGCCAAACAGGAGGTTAAAGGCGCTGACTCTCCAAGTGGGGAGAGTGTTAGTAAAGCGTCTGGAATGTTGCACCCGAGTACCAGGGTACGAAAACTGAGACATATTTGAACACGTTTCCCGATCACATGGTTGATCATACTCTGGGTTCCACATGCATGTTTTAGCTGAAGGAAGAATACCTAAAACCTGGGTAGTTGAAACCCGTGGAATGGGTACCATGCAATATGACTTCAAAGGGTCTTCATTTGCTCACCGAACCTCTCCAATCCTATCACTGCTGCGTTTATGCCCCTGTACACATGCTTGATTCTCTTTCAGAGACATAGCAATCCATAGGTTTTAAGATACTTACTAGTCAGGTACATTCTTAGGAGTTTAATATGCTGTGTTGAGTCCATTTCGTTGAGCAAGGAGTAGCTCTTGTCTATTCCATATTTGGCTTAAGGAACTTTATCTGTGCTCATTTCAATCTCTGGTTTTATGCAGCACCCCAACTCACCTTTCCCCTTAAGCAAGCATAAGTTGTTTTTCTAAATTTGAGACCCTGTTCTGTTCTGTAATTCAGTTCCTGTGTAGCCAAGTTTACATTCCGTGTATTAGTGATATCTTATGATGTTTCTTTTTCTGTGTGACTTATTTCAGTTAGAATCATCGTACCTGAATCCACTCATTATGCTGCTCCGGGACTGATGACATAGATTTCATTGCTGAGTGATACTGCATTGTACGTAAGTACCACAAGTTCTTTATCCATTTTTCACTTTCTGTGATATTGAACTTGTACGGTAAACGAGGTTCTTGTAAACAGAGGCGTCCCAAATTTGGGGTGGCTGTGTCTTTTTGATTTTAATTTCCCTAAGCTATAGGACCATAAGTGGAAGTGCCCTAGGCTCTGTTGCTTTGTTTTTTAGATGTTTCAGGAAACACCATACACTTCTCCTGAGTGTCTGTTGGCAATTTACATCCCGCCCATCAGCATAACAAGGCTCCCAGTTCTCCATGGCCTGTCCTGCCTTTCTGGATTTTACACTTTTTTCAGATGGCCCTTTTGACCGGGGGGAAGTGAAACTTCATTGTAGTGCAGATTTCCTTTGCAAGCTTGCTTGGTTGGCCAAAAAGGGCGTATGCGTTTTTTCCTGAATCGTTTTTCCTGCTTCATTGTGGACGTTCTGCCTCTTTTCCTATGCTTTCAATGCAATTCCAGTCTACCTCCTGAAATCGGTTTCCTGCAATTCTGCCCCGCTTTCAAGTCCTCTTGGCAGCCTTACTTCAGTCTATTTTTGGACGATAGCTGTCATTTATAACTCTGCAGGTTTGTGAATTACAGTGCCCCTGAGCTCCTTTCTTCAACTCGCTTTCTTGTGAGCTGGCCGCAACACCGCAGGATGGCTTCAGGCCCTAATCTGGTTCCGGCACGGCACGCTGAGCCTTTGGTTAATTCCTCTTCCTGGTGGGAAATGAGAGTTAAATTTGCCCGTCCAGACACCTCCAGCTAGTCTCTCATTGGTTCTCGCTATTCCTGTTCATCTTCCGCAGAAATTGCAAACTGGGCCAAACAGGAGGTTAAAGGCGCTGACTCTCCAAGTGGGGAGAGTGTTAGTAAAGCGTCTGGAATGTTGCACCCGAGTACCAGGGTACGAAAACTGAGACATATTTGAACACGTTTCCCGATCACATGGTTGATCATACTCTGGGTTCCACATGCATGTTTTAGCTGAAGGAAGAATACCTAAAACCTGGGTAGTTGAAACCCGTGGAATGGGTACCATGCAATATGACTTCAAAGGGTCTTCATTTGCTCATTGAACCGCTCCAATCCTATCACTGCTGCGTTTATGCCCCTGTACACATGCTTGATTCTCTTTCGGAGACATAGCAATCTATAGGTTTTAAGATACTTACTAGTCAGGTACATTCTTAGGAGTTTAATATGCGGTGTTGAGTCCATTTCGTTGAGCAAGGAGTAGCTCTTGTCTATTCCATATTTGGCTTAAGGAACTTTGTGCTTATTTCAAATTCTGGTTTTATGCAGCACCCCAACTCACCTTTCCCCTTATGCAAGCATAAGTTGGTTTTCTAAATTTGAGACCCTGTTCTGTTCTGTAATTCAGTTCCTGTGTAGCCAAGTTTACATTCCGTGTATTACTGATATCTTATGATGTTTCTTTTTCTGTGTGACTTATTTCAGTTAGAATCATCATACCTGAATCCACTCATTGTGCTGCTAAGGGCCTGATGACACAGATTTCATTGCTGAGTGATATTGCTTTGTAAGTAAATATCACAACTTCTTTATCCATTTTTCACTTTCTGCGATGTTGAACTTGTACTGTAAACGAGGTTCTTGTAAACAGAGCCGTTCCAAACTTTGGGGTGGCTGTGTCTTTTTGATTTTAATTTCCCTAAGCTATAGGACCATAAGTGGAAGTGCCCTAGGTTCTGTTGCTTTGTTTTTTAGATGTTTCAGGAAACACCATACACTTCTCCCGAGTGGTTGTTGGCAATTTACATCCCGCCCATCAGCATAACAAGGCTCCCAGTTCTCCATGGCCTGTCCTGCCTTTCTGGATTTTACACTTTTTACAGATGGCCCTTTTGACCGGGGGGAAGTGAGACTTCATTGTAGTGCAGATTTCCTTTGCAAGCTTGCTTGGTTGGCCAAAAAGGGCGTATGCGTTTTTTCCTGAATATATTCAGGAAAAAACGCATACGCCCTTTTTGGCCAAGTGCATCATTGTGGACGTTCTGCCTCTTTTCCTATGCTTTCAATGCAATTCCAGTCTACCTCCTGAAATCGGTTTCCTGCAATTCTGCCCCGCTTTCAAGTCCTCTTGGCAGCCTTACTTCAGTCTATTTTTGGACGATAGCTGTCATTTATAACTCTGCAGGTTTGTGAATTACAGTGCCCCTGAGCTCCTTTCTTCAACTCGCTTTCTTTTGAGCTGGCCGCAACACCGCAGGATGGCTTCAGGCCCTAATCTGGTTCCGGTACGGCACGCTGAGCCTTTGGTTATTTCCTCTTCCTGGTGGGAAATGAGAGTTAAATTTGCCCGTCCAGACACCTCCAGCTAGCCTCTCATTGGTTCTCGCTATTCCTGTTCATCTTCCGCAGAAATTGCAAACTGGGCCAAACAGGAGGTTAAAGGGACTGACTCTCCAAGTCGGGAGAGTGTTAGTAAAGCGTCTGGAATGTTGCACCCGAGTACCAGGGTACGAAAACTGAGACATATTTGAACACGTCTCCCGATCACATGGTTGATCATACTCTAGGTTCCACATGCATGTTTTAGCTGAAGGAAGAATACCTTAAACCTGGGTATTTGAAACCCGTGTAATGGGTACCATGCAATATGACTTCAAAGGGTCTTCATTTGCTCACCGAACCTCTCCAATCCTATCACTGCTGCGTTTATTCCCCTGTACACATGCTTGATTCTCTTTCGGAGACATAGCAATCCATAGGTTTTAAGATACTTACTAGTCAGGTACATTCTTAGGCGTTTAATATGCGGTGTTGAGTCCATTTCGTTGAGCAAGGAGTAGCTCTTGTCTATTCCATATTTGGCTTAAGGAACTTTATCTGTGCTCATTTCAATCTGTGGTTTTATGCAGCACCCCAACTCACCTTTCCCCTTAAGCAAGCATAAGTTGGTTTTCTAAATTTGAGACCCTGTTCTGTTCTGTGATTCAGTTCCTGTGTAGCCAAGTTTACATTCCGTGTATTAGTGATATCTTATGATGTTTCTTTTTCTGTGTGACTTATTTCAGTTAGAATCATCATACCTGAATCCACTCATTGTGCTGCTAAGGGCCTGATGACACAGATTTCATTGCTGAGTGATATTGCTTTGTAAGTAAATACCACAACTTCTTTATCCATTTTTCACTTTCTGCGATGTTGAACTTGTACTGTAAACGAGGTTCTTGTAAACAGAGCCGATCCAAACTTTGGAGTGGCTGTGTCTTTTTGATTTTAATTTCCCTAAGCTATAGGACCATAAGTGGAAGTGCCCTAGGTTCTGTTGCTTTGTTTTTTAGATGTTTCAGGAAACACCATACACTTCTCCCTAGTGGTTGTTGGCAATTTAAATCCCGCCCATCAGCATAACAAGGCTCCCAGTTCTCCATGGCCTGTCCTGCCTTTCTGGATTTTACCCTTTTTTCAGATGGCCCTTTTCACCGGGGGGAAGTGAGACTTCATTGTAGTGCAGATTTCCTTTGCAAGCTTGCTTGGTTGGCCAAAAAGGGCGTATGCGTTTTTTCCTGAATATACTCAGGAAAAAACGCATACGCCCTTTTTGGCCAAGTGCATCATTGTGGACGTTCTGCCTCTTTTCCTATGCTTTCAATGCAATTCCAGTCTACCTCCTGAAATCGGTTTCCTGCAATTCTGCCCCGCATTCAAGTCCTCTTGGCAGCCTTACTTCAGTACATTTTTGGACGATAGCTGTCATTTATAACTCTGCAGGTTTGTGAATTACAGTGCCCCTGAGCTCCTTTCTTCAACTCGCTTTCTTTTGAGCTGGCCGCAACACCGCAGGATAGCTTCAGGCCCTAATCTGGTTCCGGTACGGCACGCTGAGCCTTTGGTTATTTCCTCTTCCTGGTGGGAAATGAGAGTTAAATTTGCCCGTCCAGACACCTCCAGCTAGTCTCTCATTGGTTCTCGCTATTCCTGTTCATCTTCCGCAGAAATTGCAAACTGGGCCAAACAGGAGGTTAAAGGCGCTGACTCTCCAAGTGGGGAGAGTGTTAGTAAAGCGTCTGGAATGTTGCACCCGAGTACCAGGGGAGGAAAACTGAGACATATTTGAACACGTCTCCCGATCACATGGTTGATCATACTCTAGGTTCCACATGCATGTTTTAGCTGAAGGAAGAATACCTTAAACCTGGGTATTTGAAACCCGTGTAATGGGTACCATGCAATATGACTTCACAGTGTCTTCATTTGCTCACCGAACCTCTCCAATCCTATCACTGCTGCGTTTATGCCCCTGTACACATGCTTGATTCTCTTTCGGAGACATAGCAATCTATAGGTTTTATGATACTTACTAGTCAGGTACATTCTTAGGCGTTTAATATGGGGTGTTGAGTCCATTTCGTTGAGCAAGGAGTAGCTCTTGTCTATTCCATATTTGGCTTAAGGAACTTTATCTGTGCTCATTTCAATCTCTGGTTTTATGCAGCACCCCAACTCACCTTTCCCCTTAAGCAAGCATAAGTTGGTTTTCTAAATTTGAGACCCTGTTCTGTTTTGGAATGCAGTTCCTGTGTAGCCAAGTTTACATTCCGTGTATTAGTGATATCTTATGATGTTTCTTTTTCTGTGTGACTTATTTCAGTTAGAATCATCGTACCTGAATCCACTCATTATGCTGCTCCGGGCCTGATGACATAGATTTCATTGCTGAGTGATACTGCATTGTACGTAAGTACCACAAGTTCTTTATCCATTTTTCACTTTCTGTGATATTGAACTTGTACTGTAAACGAGGTTCTTGTAAACAGAGGCGTCCCAAACTTTGGGGTGGCTGTGTCTTTTTGATTTTAATTTCCCTAAGCTATAGGTCCATAAGTGGAAGTGCCCTAGGCTCTGTTGCTTTGTTTTTTAGATGTTTCAGGAAACACCATACACTTCTCCTGAGTGTCTGTTGGCAATTTACATCCCGCCCATCAGCATAACAAGGCTCCCAGTTCTCCATGGCCTGTCCTGCCTTTCTGGATTTTACACTTTTTTCAGATGGCCCTTTTGACCGGGGGGAAGTGAGACTTCATTGTAGTGCAGATTTCCTTTGCAAGTTTGCTTGGTTGGCCAAAAAGGGCGTATGCGTTTTTTCCTGAATATATTCAGGAAAAAACGCATACGCCCTTTTTGGCCAAGTGCATCATTGTGGACGTTCTGCCTCTTTTCCTATGCTTTCAATGCATTTCCAGTCTACCTCCTGAAATCGGTTTCCTGCAATTCTGCCCCGCTTTCTAGTTCTCTTGGCAGCCTTACTTCAGTCTATTTTTGGACGATAGCTGTCATTTATAACTCTGCAGGTTTGTGAATTAAGGTGCCCCTGAGCTCCTTTCTTCAACTCGCTTTCTTGTGAGCTGGCCGCAACACCGCAGGATGGCTTCAGGCCCTAATCTGGTTCCGGCACGGCACGCTGAGCCTTTGGTTAATTCCTCTTCCTGGTGGGAAATGAGAGTTAAATTTGCCCGTCCAGACACCTCCAGCTAGTCTCCCATTAGTTCTCCCTATTCCTGTTCATCTTCCGCAGAAATTGCAAACTGGGCCAAAACAGGAGGTTAAAGGTGCTGACTCTCCAAGTGGGGAGAGTGTTAGTAAAGCGTCTGGAATGTTGCACCCGAGTACCAGGGGAGGAAAACTGAGACATATTTGAACACGTCTCCCGTTCACACAGTTGATCATACTCTGGGTTCCACATGCATGTTTTAGCTGAAGGAAGAATACCTGAAACCTGCAGAGTTGAGACCCGTGGAATGGGTACCATGCAATATGACTTCAAAGGGTCTTCATTTGCTCACCGAACCTCGCCAATCGTATCACTGCTGCGTTTATGCCCCTGTACACACGCTTGATTCTCTTTCGGAGACATAGCAATCCATAGGTTTTAAGATACTTACAAGTCAGGTTCATTCTTAGGCGTTTAATATGCGGTGTTGTGTCCATTTCGTTGAGCAAGGAGTAGCTCTTGTCTATTCCATATTTGGCTTAAGGAACTTTATCTGTGCTCATTTCGATCTCTGCTTTTATGCAGCATCCCAACTCACCTTTCCCCTTAAGCAAGCATAAGTTGGTGTTCTAAATTTGAGACCCTGTTCTGTTCTGTAATTCAGTTCCTGTGTAGCCAAGTTTCCATTCCGTGTATTACTGATATCTTATGATGTTTCTTTTTCTGTGTGACTTATTTCAGTTAGAATCATCATACCTGAATCCACTCATTGTGCTGCTAAGGGCCTGATGACATAGATTTCATTGCTGAGTGATATTGCTTTGTAAGTAAATACCACAACTTCTTTATCCATTTTTCACTTTCTGCGATGTTGAACTTGTACGGTAAACGAGGTTCTTGTAAACAGAGGCGTCCCAAACTTTGGGGTGGCTGTGTCTTTTTGATTTTAATTTCCCTAAGCTATAGGACCATAAGTGGAAGTGGCCTAGGTTCTGTTGCTTTGTTTTTTAGATGTTTCAGGAAACACGATACACTTCTCCCGAGTGTCTGTTGGCAATTTACATCCCGCCCATCAGCATAACAAGGCTCCCAGTTCTCCATGGCCTGTCCTGCCTTTCTGGATTTTACACTTTTTTCAGATGACCCTTTTGACCGGGGGGAAGTGAGACTTCATTGTAGTGCAGATTTCCTTTGCAAGCTTGCTTGGTTGGCCAAAAGGGGCGTATGCGTTTTTTCCTGAATATATTCAGGAAAAAAACGCATACGCCCTTTTTGGCCAAGTGCATCATTGTGGACGTTCTGCCTCTTTTCCTATGCTTTCAATGCAATTCCAGTCTACCTCCTGAAATCGGTTTCCTGCAATTCTGCCCCGCTTTCAAGTCCTCTTGGCAGCCTTGCTTCAGTATATTTTTGGACGATAGCTGTCATTTATAACTCTGCAGGTTTGTGAATTACAGTGCCCCTGAGCTCCTTTCTTCAACTCGCTTTCTTGTGCGCTGGCCGCAACACCGCAGGATGGCTTCAGGCCCTAATCTGGTTCCGGCACGGCACGCTGAGCCTTTGGTTAATTCCTCTTCCTGGTGGGAAATGAGAGTTAAATTTGCCCGTCCAGACACCTCCAGCTAGTCTCCCATTGGTTCTCCCTATTCCTGTTCATCTTCCGCAGAAATTGCAAACTGGGCCAAACAGGAGGTTAAAGGTGCTGACTCTCCAAGTGGGGAGAGTATTAGTAAAGCGTCTGGAATGTTGCACCCGAGTACCAGGGGAGGAAAACTGAGACATATTTGAACACGTCTCCCGTTCACATGGTTGATCATACTCTGGGTTCCACATGCATGTTTTAGCTGATGGATGAATACCTTAAACCTGGAGAGTTGAGACCCGTGTAATGGGTACCATGCAATATAACTTCAAAGGGTCTTCATTTGGTCACCGAATCTCTCCAATCCTATCACTGCTGCGTTTATGCCCCTGTACACACGCTTGATTCTCTTTTGGATACATAGCTATCCATAGGTTTTAAGATACTTACTAGTCAGGTACATTTTTAGGCGTTTAATATGGGGTGTTGAGTCCATTTCGTTGAGCAAGGAGTAGCTCTTCTCTATTCCATATTTGGCTTAAGGAACTTTATCTGTGCTCATTTCAATCTCTGGTTTTATGCAGCACCCCAACTCACCTTTCCCCTTAAGCAAGCATAAGTTGGTTTTCTAAATTTGAGACCCTGTTCTGTTCTGTAATTCAGTTCCTGTGTAGCCAAGTTTACATTCCGTGTATTACTGATATCTTATGATGTTTCTTTTTCTGTGTGACTTATTTCAGTTAGAATCATCATACCTGAATCCACTCATTGTGCTGCTAAGGGCCTGATGACATAGATTTTTTTGCTGAGTGATACTGCATTGTACGTAAGTACCACAAGTTCTTTATCCATTTTTCACTTTCTGTGATATTGAACTTGTACGGTAAACGAGGTTCTTGTAAACAGAGGCGTCCCAAACTTTGGGGCGGCTATGTCTTTTTGATTTTAATTTCCCTAAGCTATAGGACCATAAGTGGAAGTGCCCTAGGCTCTGTTGCTTTGTTTTTTAGATGTTTCAGGAAACACCATACACTTCTCCCGAGTGGCTGTTGGCAATTTACATCCCGCCCATCAGCATAACAAGGCTCCCAGTTCTCCATGGCCTGTCCTGCCTTTCTGGATTTTACACTTTTCTCAGATGGCTCTTTTGACCGGGGGGAAGTGAGACTTCATTGTACTGCAGATTTCCTTTGCAAGCTTGCTTGGTTGGCCAAAAAGAGCGTATGCGTTTTTTTCTGAATATATTCAGGAAAAAACGCATACGCCCTTTTTGGCCAAGTGCATCATTGTGGACGTTCTGCCTCTTTTCCTATGCTTTCAATGCAATTCCAGTCTACCTCCTGAAATCGGTTTCCTGCAATTCTGCTCCGCTTTCAAGTCCTCTTGGCAGCCTTACTTCAGTCTATTTTTGGACGATAGCTCTCATTTATAACTCTGCAGGTTTGTGAATTACAGTGCCCCTGAGCTCCTTTCTTCAACTCGCTTTCTTGTGTCCTGGCCGCAACACCGCAGGATGGCTTCAGGCCCTAATCTGGTTCCGGCACGGCACGCTAAGCCTTTGGTTAATTCCTCTTCCTGGTGGGAAATGAGTGTTAAATTTGCCCGTCCAGACACCTCCAGCTAGTCTCTCATTGGTTTTCCCTATTCCTGTTCATCTTCCGCAGAAATTGCAAACTTGCCCAAACAGGAGGTTAAAGACGCTGACTCTCCAAGTGGGGAGAGTGTTAGTAAAGCGTCTGGAATGTTGCACCCGAGTACCAGGGGAGGAAAACTGAGACATATTTGAACACGTCTCCCGTTCACACGGTTGATCATACTTGGGTTCCACATGCATGTTTTAGCTGAATGAAGAATACCTTAAACCTGGAGAGTTGAGACCCGTGGAATGGGTACCATGCAATATGACTTCAAAGGGTCTTCATTTGCTCACCGAATCTCTCCAATCCTATCACTGCTGCGTTTATGACCGTTGTACACACGCTTGATTCTCTTTTAGAGACATAGCAATCCATATGTTTTAAGATACTTACTAGTCAGGTATATTCTTAGGCGTTTAATATGGGGTGTTGAGTCCATTTCGTTGAGCAAGGAGTAGCTCTTGTCTATTCCATATTTGACTTAAGGAACTTTATCTGTGCTCATTTCAATCTCTGGTTTTATGCAGCACCCCAACTCACCTTTCCACTTAAGCCAGCATAAGTTGGTTTTATAAATTTGAGACCCTGTTCTGTTTTGTAATTCAGTTCCTCTGTAGCCAAGTTTACATTCCATGTATTAGTGATATTTTTTCATGTTTCTTATTCTGTGTGACTTATTTCAGTTAGAATCACCATACCCGAATCCACTCATTGTGCTGCTACGGGCCTGGTGACATAGATTTCATTGCTGAGTGATATTGCATTGTACGTGAGTACCACAACTTCTTTATCCATTTTTCACTTTCTGTGATTTTGAACTTGTACTGTAAATGAGGTTCTTGTAAACAGAGGCGTCCCAAACTTTGGGGTGGCTGTGTCTTTTTGATTTTAATTTCCCTAAGCTATAGGACCATAAGTGGAAGTGCACTAAGCTCTGTTGCTTTGCTTTTTAGATGTTTCAGGAAACACCATACACTTCTCCGGACTGGCTGTTGGCAATTTACATCCTGCCCATCAGCATAACAAGGCTCCCAGTTCTCCATGGCCTGTCCTGCCTTTCTGGATTTTACACTTTTTTCACATGGCCCTTTTGACCGGGGGGAAGTGAGACTTCATTGTAGTGCAGATTTCCTTTGCAAGTTTGCTTGGTTGGCCAAAAACGGCGTATGCGTTTTTTCCTGAATATATTCAGGAAAAAACGCATACGCCCTTTTTGGCCAAGTGCATCATTGTGGACGTTCTGCCTCTTTTCCTATGCTTTCAATGCAATTCCAGTCTACCTACTGAAATCGGTTTCCTGCAATTCTGCCCCGCTTTCAAGTCCTCTTGGCAGTCTTACTTCAGTATATTTTTGGATGATAGCTGTCATTTATAACTCTGCAGGTTTGTGAATTACAGTGCCCCTGAGCTCCTTTCTTCAACTCGCTTTCTTTTGACCTGGCCGCAACACCGCAGGATGGCTTCAGGCCCTAATCTGGTTCCGGCACGGCACGCTGAGCCTTTGGTTAATTCCTCTTCCTGGTGGGAAATGAGAGTTAAATTTGCCCGTCCAGACACCTCCAGCTAGTCTCTCATTGGTTCTCACTATTCCTGTTCATCTTCCGCAGAAATTGCAAACTGGGCCAAACAGGAGGTTAAAGGGACTGACTCTCCAAGTCGGGAGAGTGTTAGTAAAGTGTCTGGAATGTTGCACCCGAGTACCAGGGTACGAAAACTGAGACATATATGAACACGTCTCCCTATCATATGGTTGATCGTACTCGGGGTTCCACATGCATGTTTTAGCTGAAGGAAGAATACCTTAAACCTGGAGAGTTGAGACCAGTGGAATGGGTACCATGCAATATGACTTCAAAGGGTCTTCATTTGCTCACCGAACCTCGCCAATCCTATCACTGCTGCGTTTATGCCCCTGTACACATGCTTGATTCTCTTTCGGAGACATAGCAATCCATAGGTTTTAAGATACTTACTAGTCAGGTACATTCTTAGGCGTTTAATATGCGGTGTTGTGTCCATTTCGTTGAGCAAGGAGTAGCTCTTGTCTATTCCATATTTGGCTTAAGGAACTTTATCTGTGCTCATTTCAATCTCTGTTTTTATGCAGCACCCCAACTCACCTTTCCCCTTAACCAAGCATAAGTTGGTTTTCTAAATTTGAGACCCTGTTCTGTTCTGTAATTCAGTTCCTGTGTAGCCAAGTTTACATTCCGTGTATTAGTGATATCTTATGATGTTTCTTTTTCTGTGTGACTTATTTCAGTTAGAATCATCATACCTGAATCCACTCATTGTGCTGCTAAGGGCCTGATGACATAGATTTCATTGCTGAGTGATACTGCTTTGTAAGTAAATACCACAACTTCTTTATCCATTTTTCACTTTCTGTGATATTGAACTTGTACTGTAAACGAGGTTCTTGTAAACAGAGGCGTCCCAAACTTTGAGGTGGCTGTGTCTTTTTGATTTTAATTTCCCTAAGCTATAGGACCATAAATGGCAGTGCCCTAGGCTCTGTTGCTTTGTTTTTTAGATGTTTCAGGAAACACCATACACTTCTCCCGAGTGGCTGTTGGCAATTTACATCCCGCCCATCAGCATAACAAGGCTCCCAGTTCTCCATGGCCTGTCCTGCCTTTCTGGATTTTACACTTTTTTCAGATGGCCCTTTTGACCGGGGGGAAGTGAGACTTCATTGTAGTGCAGATTTCCTTTGCAAGCTTGCTTGGTTGGCCAAAAAGGGCGTATGCGTTTTTTCCTGAATATATTCAGGAAAAAACGCATACGCCCTTTTTGGCCAAGTGCATCATTGTGGACGTTCTGCCTCTTTTCCTATGCTTTCAATGCAATTCCAGTCTACCTCCTGAAATCGGTTTCCTGCAATTCTGCCCCGATTTCAAGTCCTCTTGGCAGCCTTACTTCAGTCTATTTTTGGACGATAGCTGTCATTTATAACTCTGCAGGTTTGTGAATTACAGTGACCCTGAGCTCCTTTCTTCAACTCGCTTTCTTGTGACCTGGCCGCAACACCGCAGGATGGCTTCAGGCCCTAATCTGGTTCCGGCCCGGCATGCTGAGCCTTTGGTTAATTCCTCTTCCTGGTGGGAAATGAGAGTTAAATTTGCCCGTTCAGACACCTCCAGCTAGTCTCTCATTGGTTCTCACTATTCCTGTTCATCTTCCGCAGAAATTGCAAACTGGGCCAAACAGGAGGTTAAAGGGACTGACTCTCCAAGTCGGGAGAGTGTTAGTAAAGCATCTGGAATGTTGCACCCGAGTACCAGGGTACGAAAACTGAGACATATTTGAACACGTCTCCCGGTCACATGGTTGATCATACTCTAGGTTCCACATGCATGTTTTAGCTGAAGGAAGAATACCTTAAACCTGGGTAGTTGAAACCCGTGGAATGGGTACCATGCAATATGACTTCAAAGGGTCTTCATTTGCTCACCGAACCTCTCCAATCCTATCACTGCTGCGTTTATGCCCCTGTACACATGCTTGATTCTCTTTCGGAGACATAGCAATCTATAGATTTTATGATACTTACTAGTCAGATACATTCTTAGGCGTTTAATATGGGGTGTTGAGTCCATTTCGTTGAGCAAGGAGTAGCTCTTGTCTATTCCATATTTGTCTTAAGGAACTTTATCTGTGCTCATTTCAATCTCTGGTTTTATGCAGCACCCCAACTCACTTTTCCCCTTAAGCAAGCATAAGTTGTTTTTCTAAATTTGAGACCCTGTTCTGTTTTGGAATGCAGTTCCTGTGTAGCCAAGTTTACATTCCGTGTATTAGTGATATCTTATGATGTTTCTTTTTCTGTGTGACTTATTTCAGTTAGAATCATCGTACCTGAATCCACTCATTATGCTGCTACGGCCCTGATGACATAGATTTCATTGCTGAGTGATACTGCATTGTACGTAAGTACCACAAGTTCTTTATCCATTTTTCACTTTCTGTCATATTGAATTTGTACGGTAAACGAGGTTCTTGTAAACAGAGGCGTCCCAAACTTTGGGGTGGCTGTGTCTTTTTGATTTTAATTTCCTGAAGCTATAGGACCATAACTGGAAGTGCCCTAGGCTCTGTTGCTTTGTTTTTTAGATGTTTCAGGAAACACCATACACTTCTCCTGAGTGTCTGTTGGCAATTTACATCCCGCCCATCAGCATAACAAGGCTCCCAGTTCTCAATGCCTGTTGCCTTTCTGGATTTTACACTTTTTTCAGATGGCCCTTTTGACCGGGGGGAAGTGAGACTTCATTGTAGTGCAGATTTCCTTTGCAAGCTTGCTTGGTTGGCCAAAAAGGGCGTATGCGTTTTTTCCTGAATATATTCAGGAAAAAACACATACGCCCTTTTTGGCCAAGTGCATCATTGTGGACGTTCTGCCTCTTTTCCTATGCTTTCAATGCAATTCCAGTCTACCTCCTGAAATCGGTTTCCTGCAGTTCTGCCCCGCTTTCAAGTCCTCTTGGCAGCCTCACTTCAGTCTATTTTTGGACGATAGCTGTCATTTATAACTCTGCAGGTTTGTGAATTACAGTGCCCCTGAGCTCCTTTCTTCAACTCGCTTTCTTGTGAGCTGGCCGCAACACCGCAGGATGGCTTCAGGCCCTAATCTGGTTCCGGCCCGGCATGCTGAGCCTTTGGTTAATTCCTCTTCCTGGTGGGAAATGAGAGTTAAATTTGCCCGTCCAGACACCTCCAGCTACCCTCTCATTGGTTCTCGCTATTCCTGTTCATCTTCCGCAGAAATTGCAAACTGGGCCAAACAGGAGGTTAAAGGGACTGACTCTCCAAGTCGGGAGAGTGTTAGTAAAGCGTCTGGAATGTTGCACCCGAGTACCAGGGGAGGAAAACTGAGACATATTTGAACACGTCTCCCGTTCACATGGTTGATCATACTTGGGTTCCACATGCATGTTTTAGCTGAAGGAAGAATACCTTAAACCTGTGTATTTGAAACCCGTGTAATGGGTACCATGCAATATGACTTCAAAGGGTCTTCATTTGCTCACCGAACCTCTCCAATCCTATCACTGCTGCGTTTATGCCCGTGTACACATGCTTGATTCTCTTTCGGAGACATAGCAATCCATAGGTTTTAAGATACTTACTAGTCAGGTACATTCTTAGGCGTTTAATATGCGGTGTTGAGTCCATTTCGTTGAGCAAGGAGTAGCTCTTGTCTATTCCATATTTGGTTTAAGGAACTTTATCTGTGCTCATTTCAATCTCTGGTTTTATGCAGCACCCCAACTCACCTTTACCCTTAAGCAAGCATAAGTTGGTTTTCTAAATTTGTGACCCTGTTCTGTTCTGTAATTCAGTTCCTGTGTAGCCAAGTTTACATTCCGTTTATTACTGATATCTTATGATGTTTCTTTTTCTGTGTGACTTATTTCAGTTAGAATCATCATACCTGAATCCACTCATTGTGCTGCTAAGGGCCTGATGACACAGATTTCATTGCTGAGTGATATTGCTTTGTAAGTAAATACCACAACTTTTTCATCTATTTTTCACTTTCTGCGATGTTGAACTTGTACGGTAAACGAGGTTCTTGTAAACGGAGGCGTCCCAAACTTTGGGGTGGCTGTGTCTTTTTGATTTTAATTTCCCTAAGCTATAGGACCATAAGTGGAAGTGCACTAGGCTCTGTTGCTTTGTTTTTTAGATGTTTCAGGAAACACCATACACTTCTCCCGAGTGGTTGTTGGCAATTTACATCCCGCCCATCAGCATAACAAGGCTCCCAGTTCTCCATGGCCTGTCCTGCTTTTCTGGATTTTACACTTTTTTCAGATGGCCCTTTTGACCGGGGGGAAGTGAGACCTCATTGTAGTGCAGATTTCCTTTGCAAGCTTGCTTGGTTGGCCAAAAAGGGCGTATGCGTTTTTTCCTGAATATATTCAGGAAAAAACGCATACGCCCTTTTTGGCCAAGTGCATCATTGTGGACGTTCTGCCTCTTTTCCTATGCTTTCAATGCAATTTCAGTCTACCTCCTGAAATCGGTTTCCTGCAATTCTGCCCCGCTTTCAAGTCCTCTTGGCAGCCTTACTTCAGTCTATTTTTGGACGATAGCTGTCATTTATAACTCTGCAGGTTTGTGAATTACAGTGCCCCTGAGCTCCTTTCTTCAACTCGCTTTCTTGTGAGCTGGCCGCAACACCGCAGGATGTCTTCAGGCCCTAATGTGGTTCCGGCACGGCATGCTGAGCCTTTGGTTATTTCCTCTTCCTGGTGGGAAATGAGAGTTAAATTTGCCCGTCCAGACACCTCCAGCTAGTCTCTCATTGGTTCTCGCTATTCCTGTTCATCTTCCGCAGAAATTGCAAACTGGGCCAAACAGGAGGTTAAAGGGACTGACTCTCCAAGTCGGGAGAGTGTTAGTAAAGCATCTGGAATGTTGCACCCGAGTACCAGGGTATGAAAACTGAGACATATTTGAACACGTCTCCCGATCACATGGTTGATCATACTCTAGGTTCCACATGCATGTTTTAGCTGAAGGAAGAATACCTAAAACCTGGGTAGTTGAAACCCGTGGAATGGGTACCATGCAATATGACTTCAAAGGGTCTTCATTTGCTCACCGAACCTCTCCAATCCTATCACTGCTGCGTTTATGCCCCTGTACACATGCTTGATTCTCTTTCGGAGACATAGCAATCCATAGGTTTTAAGATACTTACAACTCAGGTACATTCTTAGGCGTTTAATATGGGGTGTTGAGTCCATTTCGTTGAGCAAGGAGTAGCTCTTGTCTATTCCATATTTGGCTTAAGGAACTTTATCTGTGCTCATTTCAATCTCTGGTTTTATGCAGCACCCCAACTCACCTTTCCCCTTAAGCAAGCATAAGTTGGTTTTCTAAATTTGAGACCCTGTTCTGTTCTGTAATTCAGTTCCTGTGTAGCCAAGTTTCCATTCCGTGTATTACTGATATCTTATGATGTTTCTTTTTCTGTGTGACTTATTTCAGTTAGAATCATCATACCTGAATCCACTCATTGTGCTGCTAAGGGCCTGATGACACAGATTTCATTGCTGAGTGATATTGCTTTGTAAGTAAATACCACAACTTCTTTCTCCATTTTTCACTTTCTGCGATGTTGAACTTGTACTGTAAACGAGGTTCTTGTAAACAGAGCCGTTCCAAACTTTGGGGTGGCTGTGTCTTTTTGATTTTAATTTCCCTAAGCTATAGGACCATAAGTGGAAGTGCCCTAGGTTCTGTTGCTTTGTTTTTTAGATGTTTCAGGAAACACCATACACTTCTCCCT
The DNA here is from genome assembly GCF_951394435.1 of Stenella coeruleoalba. Lineage (NCBI taxonomy): Eukaryota > Metazoa > Chordata > Mammalia > Artiodactyla > Delphinidae > Stenella > Stenella coeruleoalba. The sequence continues at coordinate 675,697 of NW_027645953.1, forward strand.
AGTGGTTGTTGGCAATTTACATCCCGCCCATCAGCATAACAAGGCTCCCAGTTCTCCATGGCCTGTCCTGCCTTTCTGGATTTTACACTTTTTTCAGATGGCCCTTTTGACCCGGGGGAAGTGAGACTTCATTGTAGTGCAGATTTCCTTTGCAAGCTTGCTTGGTTGGCCAAAAAGGGCGTATGCGTTTTTTCCTTAATATATTCAGGAAAAAACGCATACGCCCTTTTTGGCCAAGTGCATCATTGTGGACGTTCTGCCTCTTTTCCTATGCTTTCAATGCAATTCCAGTCTACCTCCTGAAATCGGTTTCCTGCAATTCTGCCCCGCTTTCAAGTCCTCTTGGCAGCCATACTTCAGTATATTTTTGGACGATAGCTGTCATTTATAACTCTGCAGGTTTGTGAATTACAGTGCCCCTGAGCTCCTTTCTTCAACTCGCTTTCTTGTGAGCTGGCTACAACACCGCAGGATGGCTTCAGGCCCTAATGTGGTTCCGGAATGGCACGCTGAGCCTTTGGTTAATTACTCTTCCTGGTGGGAAATGAGAGTTAAATTTGCCCGTCCAGACAACTCCAGCTAGTCTCTCATTGGTTCTCGCTATTCCTGTTCATCTTCCGCAGAAATTGAAAACTGGGCCAAACAGGAGGTTAAAGGGACTGACTCTCCAAGTGGGGAGAGTGTTAGTAAAGCGTCTGGAATGTTGCACGCGTGTACCAGGGTACGAAAACTGAGACATATTTGAACACGTCTCCCGATCACATGGTTGATCATACTCTAGGTTCCACATGCATGTTTTAGCTGAAGGAAGAATACCTTAAACCTGGGTAGTTGAATCCCCTGGAATGGGTACCATGCAATATGACTTCAAAGGGTCTTCATTTGCTCACCGAACCTCTCCAATCCTATCACTGCTGCGTTTATGCCCCTGTACACATGCTTGATTCTCTTTCGGAGACATAGCAATCCATAGGTTTTAAGATACTTACAACTCAGGTACATTCTTAGGCGTTTAATATGCGGTGTTGAGTCCATTTCGTTGAGCAAGGAGTAGCTCTTGTCTATTCCATATTTGGCTTAAGGAACTTTATCTGTGCTCATTTCAATCTCTGGTTTTATGCAGCACCCCAACTCACCTTTACCCTTAAGCAAGCATAAGTTGGTTTTCTAAATTTGAGACCCTGTTCTATTCTGTAATTCAGTTCCTGTGTAGCCAAGTTTACATTCCGTGTATTACTGATATCTTATGATGTTTCTTTTTCTGTGTGACTTATTTCAGTTAGAATCATCATACCTGAATCCACTCATTGTGCTGCTAAGGGCCTGATGACACAGATTTCATTGCTGAGTGATATTGCTTTGTAAGTAAATACCACAACTTCTTTATCCATTTTCACTTTCTGCGATGTTGAACTTGTACTGTAAACGAGGTTCTTGTAAACAGAGCCATTCCAAATTTTGGGGTGGCTGTGTCTTTTTGATTTTAAATTCCCTAAGCTATAGGACCATAAGTGGAAGTGCCCTAGGTTCTGTTGCTTTGTTTTTTAGATGTTTCAGGAAACACCGTACACTTCTCCCGAGAGGTTGTTGGCAATTTACATCCCGCCCATCAGCATAACAAGGCTCCCAGTTCTCCATGGCCTGTCCTGCTTTTCTGGATTTTACACTTTTTACAGTTGGCCCTTTTGACCGGGGTGAAGTGAGACTTCATTGTAGTGCAGACTTCCTTTGCAAGCTTGCTTGGTTGGCCAAAAAGGGCGTATGCGTTTTTTCCTGAATATATTCAGGAAAAAACGCATACGCCCTTTTTGGCCAAGTGCATCATTGTGGACGTTCTGCCTCTTTTCCTATGCTTTCAATGCAATTCCAGTCTACCTCCTGAAATCGGTTTCCTGCAATTCTGCCCCGCTTTCAAGTCCTCTTGGCAGCCTTACTTCAGTCTATTTTTGGACGATAGCTGTCATTTATAACTCTGCAGGTTTGTGAATTACAGTGCCCCTGAGCTCCTTTCTTCAACTCGCTTTCTTGTGACCTGGCCGCAACACCGCAGGATGGCTTCAGGCCCTAATCTGGTTCCGGCACGGCATGCTGAGCCTTTGGTTATTTCCTCTTCCTGGTGGGAAATGAGAGTTAAATTTGCCCGTCCAGACACCTCCAGGTAGTCTCTCATTGGTTCTCGCTATTCCTGTTCATCTTCCACAGAAATTGCAAACTGGGCCAAACAGGAGGTTAAAGGGACTGACTCTCCAAGTCGGGAGAGTGTTAGTAAAGCGTCTGGAATGTTGCACCCGAGTACCAGGGGAGGAAAACTGAGACATATTTGAACACGTCTCCCGTTCACATGGTTGATCATACTTGGGTTCCACATGCATGTTTTAGCTGAAGGAAGAATACCTTAAACCTGTGTATTTGAAACCCGTGTAATGGGTACCATGCAATATGACTTCAAAGGGTCTTCATTTGCTCACCGAACCTCTCCAATCCTATCACTGCTGCGTTTATGCCCGTGTACACATGCTTGATTCTCTTTCGGAGACATAGCAATCCATAGGTTTTAAGATACTTACTAGTCAGGTACATTCTTAGGCGTTTAATATGCGGTGTTGAGTCCATTTCGTTGAGCAAGGAGTAGCTCTTGTCTATTCCATATTTGGTTTAAGGAACTTTATCTGTGCTCATTTCAATCTCTGGTTTTATGCAGCACCCCAACTCACCTTTACCCTTAAGCAAGCATAAGTTGGTTTTCTAAATTTGAGACCCTGTTCTGTTCTGTAATTCAGTTCCTGTGTAGCCAAGTTTACATTCCGTTTATTACTGATATCTTATGATGTTTCTTTTTCTGTGTGACTTATTTCAGTTAGAATCATCATACCTGAATCCACTCATTGTGCTGCTAAGGGCCTGATGACACAGATTTCATTGCTGAGTGATATTGCTTTGTAAGTAAATACCACAACTTTTTCATCTATTTTTCACTTTCTGCGATGTTGAACTTGTACGGTAAACGAGGTTCTTGTAAACGGAGGCGTCCCAAACTTTGGGGTGGCTGTGTCTTTTTGATTTTAATTTCCCTAAGCTATAGGACCATAAGTGGAAGTGCACTAGGCTCTGTTGCTTTGTTTTTAAGATGTTTCAGGAAACACCATACACTTCTCCCGAGTGGTTGTTGGCAATTTACATCCCGCCCATCAGCATAACAAGGTTCCCAGTTCTCCATGGCCTGTCCTGCTTTTCTGGATTTTACACTTTTTTCAGATGGCCCTTTTGACCGGGGGGAAGTGAGACCTCATTGTAGTGCAGATTTCCTTTGCAAGCTTGCTTGGTTGGCCAAAAAGGGCGTATGCGTTTTTTCCTGAATATATTCAGGAAAAAACGCATACGCCCTTTTTGGCCAAGTGCATCATTGTGGACGTTCTGCCTCTTTTCTTATGCTTTCAATGCAATTTCAGTCTACCTCCTGAAATCGGTTTCCTGCAATTCTGCCCCGCTTTCAAGTCCTCTTGGCAGCCTTACTTCAGTCTATTTTTGGACGATAGCTGTCATTTATAACTCTGCAGGTTTGTGAATTACAGTGCCCCTGAGCTCCTTTCTTCAACTCGCTTTCTTGTGAGCTGGCCGCAACACCGCAGGATGTCTTCAGGCCCTAATGTGGTTCCGGCACGGCACGCTGAGCCTTTGGTTATTTCCTCTTCCTGGTGGGAAATGAGAGTTAAATTTGCCCGTCCAGACACCTCCAGCTAGTCTCTCATTGGTTCTCGCTATTCCTGTTCATCTTCCGCAGAAATTGCAAACTGGGCCAAACAGGAGGTTAAAGGGACTGACTCTCCAATTGGGGAGAGTGTTAGTAAAGCGTCTGGAATGTTGCACCCGAGTACCAGGGTATGAAAACTGAGACATATTTGAACACGTCTCCCGATCACATGGTTGATCATACTCTAGGTTCCACATGCATGTTTTAGCTGAAGGAAGAATACCTAAAACCTGGGTACTTGAAACCCGTGGAATGGGTACCATGCAATATGACTTCAAAGGGTCTTCATTTGCTCACCGAACCTCTCCAATCCTATCACTGCTGCGTTTATGCCCCTGTGCACATGCTTGATTCTCTTTCGGAGACATAGCAATCCATAGGTTTTAAGATACTTACAAATCAGGTACATTCTTAGGCGTTTAATATGCGGTGTTGAGTCCATTTCGTTGAGCAAGGAGTAGCTCTTGTCTATTCCATATTTGGCTTAAGGAACTTTATCTGTGCTCATTTCAATCTCTGGTTTTATGCAGCACCCCAACTCACCTTTCCCCTTAAGCAAGCATAAGTTGGTTTTCTAAATTTGAGACCCTGTTCTGTTCTGTAATTCAGTTCCTGTGTAGCCAAGTTTCCATTCCGTGTATTACTGATATCTTATGATGTTTCTTTTTCTGTGTGACTTATTTCAGTTAGAATCATCATACCTGAATCCACTCATTGTGCTGCTAAGGGCCTGATGACACAGATTTCATTGCTGAGTGATATTGCTTTGTAAGTAAATACCACAACTTCTTTCTCCATTTTTCACTTTCTGCGATGTTGAACTTGTACTGTAAACGAGGTTCTTGTAAACAGAGCCGTTCCAAACTTTGGGGTGGCTGTGTCTTTTTGATTTTAATTTCCCTAAGCTATAGGACCATAAGTGGAAGTGCCCTAGGTTCTGTTGCTTTGTTTTTTAGATGTTTCAGGAAACACCATACACTTCTCCCGAGTGGTTGTTGGCAATTTACATCCCGCCCATCAGCATAACAAGGCTCCCAGTTCTCCATGGCCTGTCCTGCCTTTCTGGATTTTACACTTTTTTCAGATGGCCCTTTTGACCCGGGGGAAGTGAGACTTCATTGTAGTGCAGATTTCCTTTGCAAGCTTGCTTGGTTGGCCAAAAAGGGCGTATGCGTTTTTTCCTGAATATATTCAGGAAAAAACGCATACGCCCTTTTTGGCCAAGTGCATCATTGTGGACGTTCTGCCTCTTTTCCTATGCTTTCAATGCAATTCCAGTCTACCTCCTGAAATCGGTTTCCTGCAATTCTGCCCCGCTTTCAAGTCCTCTTGGCAGCCATACTTCAGTATATTTTTGGACGATAGCTGTCATTTATAACTCTGCAGGTTTGTGAATTACAGTGCCCCTGAGCTCCTTTCTTCAACTCGCTTTCTTGTGAGCTGGCTACAACACCGCAGGATGGCTTCAGGCCCTAATGTGGTTCCGGAATGGCACGCTGAGCCTTTGGTTAATTACTCTTCCTGGTGGGAAATGAGAGTTAAATTTGCCCGTCCAGACACCTCCAGCTAGTCTCTCATTGGTTCTCGCTATTCCTGTTCATCTTCCGCAGAAATTGAAAACTGGGCCAAACAGGAGGTTAAAGGGACTGACTCTCCAAGTGGGGAGAGTGTTAGTAAAGCGTCTGGAATGTTGCACGCGTGTACCAGGGTACGAAAACTGAGACATATTTGAACACGTCTCCCGATCACATGGTTGATCATACTCTAGGTTCCACATGCATGTTTTAGCTGAAGGAAGAATACCTTAAACCTGGGTAGTTGAATCCCCTGGAATGGGTACCATGCAATATGACTTCAAAGGGTCTTCATTTGCTCACCGAACCTCTCCAATCCTATCACTGCTGCGTTTATGCCCCTGTACACATGCTTGATTCTCTTTCGGAGACATAGCAATCCATAGGTTTTAAGATACTTACAACTCAGGTACATTCTTAGGCGTTTAATATGCGGTGTTGAGTCCATTTCGTTGAGCAAGGAGTAGCTCTTGTCTATTCCATATTTGGCTTAAGGAACTTTATCTGTGCTCATTTCAATCTCTGGTTTTATGCAGCACCCCAACTCACCTTTACCCTTAAGCAAGCATAAGTTGGTTTTCTAAATTTGAGACCCTGTTCTATTCTGTAATTCAGTTCCTGTGTAGCCAAGTTTACATTCCGTGTATTACTGATATCTTATGATGTTTCTTTTTCTGTGTGACTTATTTCAGTTAGAATCATCATACCTGAATCCACTCATTGTGCTGCTAAGGGCCTGATGACACAGATTTCATTGCTGAGTGATATTGCTTTGTAAGTAAATACCACAACTTCTTTATCCATTTTTCACTTTCTGCGATGTTGAACTTGTACTGTAAACGAGGTTCTTGTAAACAGAGCCATTCCAAATTTTGGGGTGGCTGTGTCTTTTTGATTTTAAATTCCCTAAGCTATAGGACCATAAGTGGAAGTGCCCTAGGCTCTGTTGCTTTGTTTTTTAGATGTTTCAGGAAACACCGTACACTTCTCCCGAGAGGTTGTTGGCAATTTACATCCCGCCCATCAGCATAACAAGGCTCCCAGTTCTCCATGGCCTGTCCTGCTTTTCTGGATTTTACACTTTTTTCAGATGGCCCTTTTGACCGGGGTGAAGTGAGACTTCATTGTAGTGCAGATTTCCTTTGCAAGCTTGCTTGGTTGGCCAAAAAGGGTGTATGCGTTTTTTCCTGAATATATTCAGGAAAAAACGCATACGCCCTTTTTGGCCAAGTGCATCATTGTGGACGTTCTGCCTCTTTTCCTATGCTTTCAATGCAATTCCAGTCTACCTCCTGAAATCGGTTTCCTGCAATTCTGCCCCGCTTTCAAGTCCTCTTGGCAGCCTTACTTCAGTCTATTTTTGGACGATAGCTGTCATTTATAACTCTGCAGGTTTGTGAATTACAGTGCCCCTGAGCTCCTTTCTTCAACTCGCTTTCTTGTGACCTGGCCGCAACACCGCAGGATGGCTTCAGGCCCTAATCTGGTTCTGGCACGGCACGCTGAGCCATTGGTTAATTCCTCTTCCTGGTGGGAAATGAGGGTTAAATTTGCCCGTCCAGACACCGCCAGCTAGTCTCTCTTTGGTACTCGCTATTCCTGTTCATCTTCCACAGAAATTGCAAACTGGGCCAAACAGGAGGTTAAAGGGACTGACTCTCCAAGTCGGGAGAGTGTTAGTAAAGCGTCTGGAATGTTGCACCCGAGTACCAGGGTACGAAAACTGAGACATATTTGAACACGTCTCCCGATCACATGGTTGATCATACTCTAGGGACACATGCATGTTTTAGCTGAAGGAAGAATATATTAAACCTGGGTAGTTGAAACCCGTGGAATGGGTACCATGCAATATGACTTCAAAGGGTCTTCATTTGCTCACCGAACCTCTCCAATCCTATCACTGCTGCGTTTATGCCCCTGTACACATGCTTGATTCTCTTTCGGAGACATAGCAATCCATAGGTTTTAAGATACTTACAAATCAGGTACATTCCTAGGCGTTTAATATGCGGTGTTGAGTCCATTTCGTTGAGCAAGGAGTAGCTCTTGTCTATTCCATATTTGGCTTAAGGAACTTTATCTGTGCTCATTTCAATCTCTGGTTTTATGCAGCACCCCAACTCACCTTTCCCCTTAAGCAAGCATAAGTTGGTTTTCTAAATTTGAGACCCTGTTCTGTTCTGTAATTCAGTTCCTGTGTAGCCAAGTTTCCATTCCGTGTATTACTGATATCTTATGATGTTTCTTTTTCTGTGTGACTTATTTCAGTTAGAATCATCATACCTGAATCCACTCATTGTGCTGCTAAGGGCCTGATGACACAGATTTCATTGCTGAGTGATATTGCTTTGTAAGTAAATACCACAACTTCTTTCTCCATTTTTCACTTTCTGCGATGTTGAACTTGTACTGTAAACGAGGTTCTTGTAAACAGAGCCGTTCCAAACTTTGGGGTGGCTGTGTCTTTTTGATTTTAATTTCCCTAAGCTATAGGACCATAAGTGGAAGTGCCCTAGGTTCTGTTGCTTTGTTTTTTAGATGTTTCAGGAAACACCATACACTTCTCCCGAGTGGTTGTTGGCAATTTACATCCCGCCCATCAGCATAACAAGGCTCCCAGTTCTCCATGGCCTGTCCTGCCTTTCTGGATTTTACACTTTTTTCAGATGGCCCTTTTCACCCGGGGGAAGTGAGACTTCATTGTAGTGCAGATTTCCTTTGCAAGCTTGCTTGGTTGGCCAAAAAGGGCGTATGCGTTTTTTCCTGAATATATTCAGGAAAAAACGCATACGCCCTTTTTGGCCAAGTGCATCATTGTGGACGTTCTGCCTCTTTTCCTATGCTTTCAATGCAATTCCAGTCTACCTCCTGAAATCGGTTTCCTGCAATTCTGCCCCGCTTTCAAGTCCTCTTGGCAGCCTTACTTCAGTCTATTTTTGGACGATAGCTGTCATTTATAACTCTGCAGGTTTGTGAATTACAGTGCCCCTGAGCTCCTTTCTTCAACTCGCTTTCTTGTGAGCTGGCTACAACACCGCAGGATGGCTTCTGGCCGTAATCTTGTTCCGGAATGGCACGCTGAGCCTTTGGTTAATTCCTCTTCCTGGTGGGAAATGAGAGTTAAATTTGCCCGTCCAGACACCTCCAGCTAGTCTCTCATTTGTTCTCGCTATTCCTGTTCATCTTCCGCAGAAATTGCAAACTGGGCCAAACAGGAGGTTAAAGGGACTGACTCTCCAAGTCGGGAGAGTGTTAGTAAAGCGTCTGAAATGTTGCACGCGAGAACCAGGGTACGAAAACTGAGACATATTTGAACACGTCTCCCGATCACATGGTTGATCATACTCTAGGTTCCACATGCATGTTTTAGCTGAAGGAAGAATACCTTAAACCCGGGTAGTTGAAACCCGTGGAATGGGTACCATGCAATATGACTTCAAAGGGTCTTCATTTGCTCACCGAACCTCTCCAATCCTATCACTGCTGCGTTTATGCCCCTGTACACATGCTTGATTCTCTTTCGGAGACATAGCAATCCATAGGTTTTAAGATACTTACAAATCAGGTACATTCTTAGGCGTTTAATATGCGGTGTTGAGTCCATTTCGTTGAGCAAGGAGTAGCTCTTGTCTATTCCATATTTGGCTTAAGGAACTTTATCTGTGCTCATTTCAATCTCTGGTTTTATGCAGCACCCAACTCACCTTTCCCCTTAAGCAAGCATAAGTTTGTTTTCTAAATTTGAGACCCTGTTCTGTTCTGTAATTCAGTTCCTGTGTAGCCAAGTTTCCATTCCGTGTATTACTGATATCTTATGATGTTTCTTTTTCTGTGTGACTTATTTCAGTTAGAATCATCATACCTGAATCCACTCATTGTGCTGCTAAGGGCCTGATGACACAGATTTCATTGCTGAGTGATATTGCTTTGTAAGTAAATACCACAACTTCTTTCTCCATTTTTCACTTTCTGCGATGTTGAACTTGTACTGTAAATGAGGTTCTTGTAAACAGAGCCGTTCCAAACTTTGGGGTGGCTGTGTCTTTTTGATTTTAATTTCCCTAAGCTAAAGGACCATAAGTGGAAGTGCCCTAGGTTCTGTTGCTTTGTTTTTTAGATGTTTCAGGAAACACCATACACTTCTCCCGAGTGGTTGTTGGCAATTTACATCCCGCCCATCAGCATAACAAGGCTCCCAGTTCTCCATGGCCTGTCCTGCCTTTCTGGATTTTACACTTTTTTCAGATGGCCCTTTTGACCCGGGGGAAGTGAGACTTCATTGTAGTGCAGATTTCCTTTGCAAGCTTGCTTGGTTGGCCAAAAAGGGCGTATGCGTTTTTTCCTGAATATATTCAGGAAAAAACGCATACGCCCTTTTTGGCCAAGTGCATCATTGTGGACGTTCTGCCTCTTTTCCTATGCTTTCAATGCAATTCCAGTCTACCTCCTGAAATCGGTTTCCTGCAATTCTGCCCCGCTTTCAAGTCCTCTTGGCAGCCTTACTTCAGTCTATTTTTGGACGATAGCTGTCATTTATAACTCTGCAGGTTTGTGAATTACAGTGCCCCTGAGCTCATTTCTTCAACTCACTTTCTTGTGAGCTGGCTAGAACACCGCAGGATGGCTTCAGGCCCTAATCTGCTTCCGGAATGGCACGCTGAGCCTTTGGTTAATTCCTCTTCCTGGTGGGAAATGAGAGTTAAATTTGCCCGTCCAGACACCTCCAGCTAGTCTCTCATTGGTTCTCGCTATTCCTGTTCATCTTCCGCAGAAATTGCAAACTGGGCCAAACAGGAGGTTAAAGGGACTGACTCTCCAAGTCGGGAGAGTGTTAGTAAAGTGTCTGGAATGTTGCACGCGAGTACCAGGGTACGAAAACTGAGACATATTTGAACACGTCTCCCGATCACATGGTTGATCATACTCTAGGTTCCACATGCATGTTTTAGCTGAAGGAAGAATACCTTAAACCTGGGTAGTTGAAACCCGTGGAATGGGTACCATGCAATATGACTTCAAAGGGTCTTCATTTGCTCACCGAACCTCTCCAATCCTATCACAGCTGCGTTTATGCCCCTGTACACATGCTTGATTCTCTTTCGGAGACATAGCAATCCATAGGTTTTAAGATACTTACAACTCAGGTACATTCTTAGGCGTTTAATATGGGGTGTTGAGTCCATTTCGTTGAGCAAGGAGTAGCTCTTGTCTATTCCATATTTGGCTTAAGGAACTTTATCTGTGCCCATTTCAATCTCTGGTTTTATGCAGCACCCCAACTCACCTTTACCCTTAAGCAAGCATAAGTTGGTTTTCTAAATTTGAGACCCTGTTCTATTCTGTAATTCAGTTCCTGTGTAGCCAAGTTTCCATTCCGTGTATTACTGATATCTTATGATGTTTCTTTTTCTGTGTGACTTATTTCAGTTAGAATCATCATACCTGAATCCACTCATTTTGCTGCTAAGGGCCTGATGACACAGATTTCATTGGTGAGTGATATTGCTTTGTAAGTAAATACCACAACTTCTTTATCCATTTTTCACTTTCTGCGATGTTGAACTTGTACTGTAAACGAGGTTCTTGTAAACAGAGACGTTCCAAACTTTGGGGTGGCTGTGTCTTTTTGATTTTAAATTCCCTAAGCTATAGGACCATAAGTGGAAGTGCCCTACGCTCTGTTGCTTTGTTTTTTAGATGTTTCAGGAAACACCATACACTTCTCCCGAGTGGTTGTTGGCAATTTACATCCCGCCCATCAGCATAACAAGGCTCCCAGTTCTCCATGGCCTGTCCTGCTTTTCTGGATTTTACACTTTTTTCAGATGGCCCTTTTGACCGGGGGGATGTGAGACTTCATTGTAGTGCAGATTTCCTTTGCAAGCTTGCTTGGTTGGCCAAAAAGGGCGTATGCGTTTTTTCCTGAATATATTCAGGAAAAAACGCATACGCCCTTTTTGGCCAAGTGCATCATTGTGGACGTTCTGCCTCTTTTCCTATGCTTTCAATGCAATTCCAGTCTACCTCCTGAAATCGGTTTCCTGCAATTCTGCCCCACTTTCAAGTCCTCTTGGCAGCCTTACTTCAGTCTATTTTTGGACGATAGCTGTCATTTATAACTCTGCAGGTTTGTGAATTACAGTGCCCCTGAGCTCCTTTCTTCAACTCGCTTTCTTGTGACCTGGCCGCAACACCGCAGGATGGCTTCAGGCCCTAATCTGGTTCTGGCACGGCACGCTGAGCCTTTGGTTAATTCCTCTTCCTGGTGGGAAATGAGAGTTAAATTTGCCCGTCCAGACACCTCCAGCTAGTCTCTCTTTGGTACTCGCTATTCCTGTTCATCTTCCACAGAAATTGCAAACTGGGCCAAACAGGAGGTTAAAGGGACTGACTCTCCAAGTCGGGAGAGTGTTAGTAAAGCGTCTGGAATGTTGCACCCGAGTACCAGGGTACGAAAACTGAGACATATTTGAACACGTCTCCCGATCACATGGTTGATCATACTCTAGGGACACATGCATGTTTTAGCTGAAGGAAGAATATCTTAAACCTGGGTAGTTGAAACCCGTGGAATGGGTACCATGCAATATGACTTCAAAGGGTCTTCATTTGCTCACTGAACCTCTCCAATCCTATCACTGCTGCGTTTATGCCCCTGTACACATGCTTGATTCTCTTTCGGAGACATAGCAATCCATAGGTTTTAAGATACTTGCAAGTCATGTACATTCTTAGGCGTTTAATATGCGGTGTTGAGTCCATTTCGTTGAGCAAGGAGTAGCTCTTGTCTATTCCATATTTGGCTTAAGGAACTTTATCTGTGCTCATTTCAATCTCTGGTTTTATGCAGCACCCCAACTCACCTTTACCCTTAAGCAAGCATAAGTTGGTTTTCTAAATTTGAGACCCTGTTCTGTTCTGTAATTCAGTTCCCGTGTAGCCAAGTTTCCATTCCGTGTATTACTGATATCTTATGATGTTTCTTTTTCTGTGTGACTTATTTCAGTTAGAATCATCATACCTGAATCCACTCATTGTGCTGCTAAGGGCCTGATGACACAGATTTCATTGCTGAGTGATATTGCTTTGTAAGTAAATACCACAACTTCTTTATCCATTTTTCACTTTCTGCGATGTTGAACTTGTACTGTAAACGAGTTTCTTGTAAACAGAGGCGTCCCAAACTTTTTGGTGGCTGTGTCTTTTTGATTTTAATTTCCCTAAGCTATAGGACCATAAGTGGAAGTGCCCTACGCTCTGTTGCTTTGTTTTTTAGATGTTTCAGGAAACACCATACACTTCTCCCGAGTGGTTGTTGGCAATTTACATCCCGCCCATCAGCATAACAAGGCTCCCAGTTCTCCATGGCCTGTCCTGCCTTTCTGGATTTTACACTTTTTTCAGATGGCCCTTTTGACCCGGGGGAAGTGAGACTTCATTGTAGTGCAGATTTCCTTTGCAAGCTTGCTTGGTTGGCCAAAAAGGGCGTATGCGTTTTTTCCTGAATATATTCAAGAAAAAACGCATATGCCCTTTTTGGCCAAGTGCATCATTGTGGACGTTCTGCCTCTTTACCTATGCTTTCAATGCAATTCCAGTCTACCTCCTGAAATCGGTTTCCTGCAATTCTGCCCCGCTTTCAATTCCTCTTGGCAGCCTTACTTCAGTCTATTTTTGGACGATAGCTGTCATTTATAACTCTGCAGGTTTGTGAATTACAGTGCCCCTGAGCTCCTTTCTTCAACTCGCTTTCTTTTGAGCTGGCCGCAACACCGCAGGATGGCTTAAGGCCCTAATCTGGATCCGTTACGGCACACTGAGCCTTTGGTTATTTCCTCTTCCTGGTGGGAAATGAGAGTTAAATTTGCCCGTCCAGACACCTCCAGCTAGCCTCTCATTGGTTCTCGCTATTCCTGTTCATCTTCCGCAGAAATTACAAACTGGGCCAAACAGGAGGTTAAAGGCGCTGACTCTCCAAGGGGGGAGAGTATTAGTAAAGCGTCTGGAATGTTGCACCCGAGTACCAGGGGAGGAAAACTGAGACATATTTGAACACGTCTCCCGTTCACATGGTTGATCATACTTGGGTTCCACATGCATGTTTTAGCTGAAGGAAGAATACCTTAAACCTGGAGAGTTGAGACCCGTGGAATGGGTACCATGCAATATGACTTCAAAGGTTCTTCGTTTGCTCACCGAACCTCTCCAATCTTATCACTGCTGTGTTTATGCCCCTGTACACACGCTTGATTCTCTTTTGGAGACATAGCAATCCATAGGTTTTACGATACTTACTAGTCAGGTACATTCTTAAGCGTTTAATATGCGGTGTTGAGTCCATTTCGTTGAGCAAGGAGTAGCTCTTGTCTATTCCATATTTGACTTAAGGAATTTTATCTGTGCTCATTTCAATCTCTGGTTTTATGCAGCACCCCAACTCACCTATCCCCTATGGAAGCATAAGTTGGTTTTCTATATTTGAGACCCTGTTGTGTTTTGGAATTCAGTTCCTGTGTAGCCAAGTTTTCATTCTGTGTATTAGTGATACCTTATGATGTTTCTTTTTCTGTGTGACTTATTTCAGTTAGAATCATCGTACCTGAATCCACTCATTATGCTGCTACGGGCCTGATGACATAGGTTTCATTGCTGAGTGATACTGCATTGTACGTAAGTACCACAAGTTCTTTATCCATTTTTCACTTTCTGTGATATTGAACTTGTACGGTAAATGAGGTTTTTGTAAACAGAGGCGTCCCAAACTTTGGGGTGGCTGTGTCTTTTTGATTTTAATTTCCCTAAGCTATAGGACCATAAGTGGCAGTGCCCTAGGCTCTGTTGCTTTGTTTTTTCGATGTTTCAGGAAACACCATACACTTCTCCCGAGTGTCTGCTGGCAATTTACATCCCGCCCATCAGCATAACAAGGCTCCCAGTTCTCCATGGCCTGTCCTGCCTTTCTGGATTTTACACTTTTTTCAGATGGCCCTTTTGACCGGGGGGAAGTGAGACTTCATTGTAGTGCAGATTTCCTTTGCAAGCTTGCTTGGTTGGCCAAAAAGGGCGTATGCGTTTTTTCCTGAATATATTCAAGAAAAAACGCATACGCCCTTTTTGGCCAAGTGCATCATTGTGGACGTTCTGCCTCTTTACCTATGCTTTCAATGCAATTCCAGTCTACCTCCTGAAATCGGTTTCCTGCAATTCTGCCCCGCTTTCAAGTCCTCTTGGCAGCCTTACTTCAGTCTATTTTTGGACGATAGCTGTCATTTATAACTCTGCAGGTTTGTGAATTACAGTGCCCCTGAGCTCCTTTCTTCAACTCGCTTTCTTTTGAGCTGGCCGCAACACCGCAGGATGGCTTCAGGCCCTAATCTGGTTCCGTTACGGCACACTGAGCCTTTGGTTATTTCCTCTTCCTGGTGGGAAATGAGAGTTAAATTTGCCCGTCCAGACACCTCCAGCTAGCCTCTCATTGGTTCTCGCTATTCCTGTTCATCTTCCGCAGAAATTACAAACTGGGCCAAACAGGAGGTTAAAGGTGCTGACTCTCCAAGGGGGGAGAGTATTAGTAAAGCGTCTGGAATGTTGCACCCGAGTACCAGGGGAGGAAAACTGAGACATATTTGAACACGTCTCCCGTTCACACGGTTGATCATACTCTAGGTTCCACATGCATGTTTTAGCTGAAGGAAGAATACCTTAAAACTGCAGATTTGAGACCCGTGGAATGGGTACCATGCAATACGACTTCAAAGGGTCTTCATATGCTCACCGAACCTCTCCAATCCTATCACTGCTGCGTTTATGCCCCTGTACACACGCTTGATTCTCTTTTGGAGACATAGCAATCCATAGGTTTTAAGGTACTTATTAGTCAGGTACATTCTTAGGCGTTTAGTATGGTGTGTTGAGTCCATTTCGTTGAGCAAGGAGTAGCTCTTGTCTATTCCATATTTGGCTTAAGGCACTTTATCTGTGCTCATTTCAATCTCTGGTTTTATGCAGCACCCAAACTCACCTATCCCCTATGGAAGCATAAGTTGGTTTTCTAAATTTGAGACCCTGTTGTGTTTTGGAATTCAGTTCCTGTGTAGCCAAGTTTTCATTCTGTGTATTAGTGATACCTTATGATGTTTCTTTTTCTGTGTGACTTATTTCAGTTAGAATCATCGTACCTGAATCCACTCATTATGCTGCTACGGGCCTGATGACATAGATTTCATTGCTGAGTGATACTGCATTGTACGTAAGTACCACAAGTTCTTTATCCATTTTTCCCTTTCTGTGATATTGAACTTGTACGGTAAATGAGGTTTTTGTAAACAGGGGCGTCCCAAACTTTGGGGTGGCTGTGTCTTGTTTATTTTAATTTCCCTAAGCTATAGGACCATAAGTGGAAGTGCCCTAGGCTCTGTTGCTTTCTTTTTTTGATGTTTCAGGAAACACCATACACTTCTCCCAAGTGTCTGTTGGCAATTTACATCCCGCCCATCAGCATAACAAGGCTCCCACTTCTCCATGGCCTGTCCTGCCTTTCTGGATTTTACACTTTTTTCAGATGGCCCTTTTGACCGGGGGGAAGTGAGACTTCATTGTAGTGCAGATTTCCTTTGCAAGCTTGCTTGGTTGGCCAAAAAGGGCGTATGCGTTTTTTCCTGAATATATTCAGGAAAAAACGCATACGCCCTTTTTGGCCAAGTGCATCATTGTGGACGTTCTGCCTCCTTTCCTATGCTTGAAATGCAATTCCAGTCTATCTCCTGAAATCGGTTTCCTGCAATTCTGCCCCGCTTTCAAGTCCTCTTGGCAGCCTTACTTCAGTATATTTTTGGTCGATAGCTGTCATTTATAACTCTGCAGGTTTGTGAATTACAGTGCCCCTGAGCTCCTTTCTTCAACTCGCTTTCTTTTGAGCAGGCCGCAACACCGCAAGATGGCTTCAGGCCCTAATCTGGTTCCGGCACGGCAGGCTGAGCCTTTGGTTATTTCCTCTTCCTGGTGGGAAATGAGAGTTAAATTTGCCCGTCCAGACACCTCCAGCTAGTCTCTCATTGGTTCTCCCTATTCCTGTTCATCTTCCGCAGAAATTGCAAACTGGGCCAAACAGGAGGTTAAAGGTGCTGACTCTCCAAGTGGGGAGAGTGTTAGTAAAGCGTCTGGAATGTTGCACCCGAGTACCAGGGGAGAAGAACTGAGACACATTTGAACACCTCTCCCTTTCACACGGTTGATCATACTCTGGGTTCCACATGCATGTTTTTGCTGAAGGAAGAATACCTTAAACCTGCAGAGTTGAGACCCATGGAATGGGTACCATGCAATATGACTTCAAAGGGTCTTCATTTGCTCACCGAAACTCTCCAATCCTATCACTGCTGCGTTTACGCCCCTGTACACAGGCTTCATTCTCTTTTGGAGACATAGCAATCCATAGGTTTTACTAGTCATGTACCTTCTTAGGCGTTTAATATGGGGTGTTGAGTCCATTTCGTTGAGCAAGGAGTAGCTCTTGTCTATTCCATATTTGGCTTAAGGAACTTTATCTGTGCTCATTTCAATCTCTGGTTTTATGCAGCACCCCAACTCACCTTTCCCCTTAAGCAAGCATAAGTTGCTTTTCTAAATTTGAGACCCTGTTCTGTTTTGGAATTCAGTTCCTATGTAGCCAAGTTTACATTCTGTGTATTAGTGATATCTTATGATGTTTCTTTTTCTGTGTGACTTATTTCAGTTAGAATCATCATACCTGAATCCACTCATTATGCTGCTACGGGCCTGATGACATAGATTTCATTGCTGAGTGATACTGCATTGTACGTAAGTACCACAAGTTCTTTATCCATTTTTCACTTTCTGTGATATTGAACTTATATGGTAAATGAGGTTCTTGTAAACAGAGGCGTCCCAAACTTTGGGGTGGCTGTGTCTTTTTTATTTTAATTTCCCTAAGCTATACGACCATAAGTGGAAGTGCGCTAGGCTGTGTTGCTTTGTTTTTTAGATGTTTCAGGAAACACCATACACTTCTCCCGAGTGGTTGTTGGCAATTTACATCCCGCCCATCAGCATAACAAGGCTCCCAGTTCTCCATGGCCTGTCCTGCCTTTCTGGATTTTACACTTTTTTCAGATGGCCCTTTTGACCGGGGGGAAGTGAGACTTCATTGTAGTGCAGATTTCCTTTGCAAGCTTGCTTGGTTGGCCAAAAAGGGCGTATGCGTTTTTTCCTGAATATATTCAGGAAAAAACGCATACGCCCTTTTTGGCCAAGTGCATCATTGTGGACGTTCTGCCTCCTTCCCTATGCTTGAAATGCAATTCCAGTCTACCTCCTGAAATCGGTTTCCTGCAATTCTGCCCCGCTTTCAAGTCCTCTTGGCAGCCTTACTTCAGTATATTTTTGGACGATAGCTGTCATTTATAACTCTGCATGTTTGTGAATTACAGTGCCCCTGAGCTCCTTTCTTCAACTCGCTTTCTTTTGACCTGGCCGCAACACCGCAGTATGGCTTGAGGCCCTAATCTGGTTCCGGCACAGCACGCTGAGCCTTTGGTTATTTCCTCATCCTGGTGGGAAATGAGAGTTAAATTTGCCCGTCCAGACACCTCCAGCTAGTCTCTCATTGGTTCTCGCTATTCCTGTTCATCTTCCGCAGAAATTGCAAACTGGGCCAAACAGGAGGTTAAAGGGACTGACTCTCCAAGTGGGGAGAGTGTTAGTAAAGCGTCTGGAATGTTGCACCCGAGTACCAGGGGAGAAAAACTGAGACATATTTGAACACGTCTCCCGTTCACACGGTTGATCATACTCTGGGTTCCACATGCATGTTTTAGCTGAAGGAAGAATACCTTAAACCTGCAGAGTTGAGACCCATGGAATGGGTACCATGCAATATGACTTCAAAGGGTCTTCATTTGCTCACCGAACCTCTCCAATCCTATCACTGCTGCATTTACGCCCCTGTACACAGGCTTGATTCTCTTTTGGAGACATAGCAATCCATAGGTTTTAAGATACTTACTAGTCATGTACATTCTTAGGCGTTTAATATGGGGTGTTGAGTCCATTTCATTGAGCAAGGAGTAGCTCTTGTCTATTCCATATTTGGCTTAAGGAACTTTATCTGTGCTCATTTCAATCTCTGGTTTTATGCAGCACCCCAACTCACCTTTCCCCTTAAGCAAGCATAAGTTGCTTTTCTAAATTTGAGACCCTGTTCTGTTTTGGAATTCAGTTCCTATGTAGCCAAGTTTACATTCTGTGTATTACTGATATCTTATGATGTTTCTTTTTCTGTGTGACTTATTTCAGTTAGAATCATCGTACCTGAATCCACTCATTATGCTGCTATGGGCCTGATGACATAGATTTCATTGCTGAGTGATACTGCATTGTACGTAAGTACCACAAGTTCTTTATCCATTTTTCACTTTCTGTGATATTGAACTTATATGGTAAATGAGGTTCTTGTAAACAGAGGCGTCCCAAACTTTGGGGTGGCTGTGTCTTTTTTATTTTAATTTCCCTAAGCTATAGGACCATAAGTGGAAGTGCGCTAGGCTGTGTTGCTTTGTTTTTTAGATGTTTCAGGAAACACCATACACTTCTCCCGAGTGTCTGTTGGCAATTTACATCCCGCCCATCAGCATAACAAGGCTCCCAGTTCTCCATGGCCTGTCCTGCCTTTCTGGATTTTACACTTTTTTCAGATGGCCCTTTTGACCGGGGGGAAGTGAGACTTCATTGTAGTGCAGATTTCCTTTGCAAGCTTGCTTGGTTGGCCAAAAAGGGCGTATGCGTTTTTTCCTGAATATATTCAGGAAAAAACGCATACGCCCTTTTTGGCCAAGTGCATCATTGTGGACGTTCTGCCTCCTTCCCTATGCTTGAAATGCAATTCCAGTCTACCTCCTGAAATCGGTTTCCTGCAATTCTGCCCCGCTTTCAAGTCCTCTTGGCAGCCTTACTTCAGTATATTTTTGGACGATAGCTGTCATTTATAACTCTGCATGTTTGTGAATTACAGTGCCCCTGAGCTCCTTTCTTCAACTCGCTTTCTTTTGACCTGGCCGCAACACCGCAGTATGGCTTCAGGCCCTAATCTGGTTCCGGCACAGCACGCTGAGCCTTTGGTTATTTCCTCATCCTGGTGGGAAATGAGAGTTAAATTTGCCCGTCCAGACACCTCCAGCTAGTCTCTCATTGGTTCTCGCTATTCCTGTTCATCTTCCGCAGAAATTGCAAACTGGGCCAAACAGGAGGTTAAAGGGACTGACTCTCCAAGTGGGGAGAGTGTTAGTAAAGCGTCTGGAATGTTGCACCCGAGTACCAGGGGAGAAAAACTGAGACATATTTGAACACGTCTCCCGTTCACACGGTTGATCATACTCTGGGTTCCACATGCATGTTTTAGCTGAAGGAAGAATACCTTAAACCTGCAGAGTTGAGACCCATGGAATGGGTACCATGCAATATGACTTCAAAGGGTCTTCATTTGCTCACCGAACCTCTCCAATCCTATCACTGCTGCATTTACGCCCCTGTACACAGGCTTGATTCTCTTTTGGAGACATAGCAATCCATAGGTTTTAAGATACTTACTAGTCATGTACATTCTTAGGCGTTTAATATGGGGTGTTGAGTCCATTTCATTGAGCAAGGAGTAGCTCTTGTCTATTCCATATTTGGCTTAAGGAACTTTATCTGTGCTCATTTCAATCTCTGGTTTTATGCAGCACCCCAACTCACCTTTCCCCTTAAGCAAGCATAAGTTGCTTTTCTAAATTTGAGACCCTGTTCTGTTTTGGAATTCAGTTCCTATGTAGCCAAGTTTACATTCTGTGTATTACTGATATCTTATGATGTTTCTTTTTCTGTGTGACTTATTTCAGTTAGAATCATCGTACCTGAATCCACTCATTATGCTGCTACGGGCCTGATGACATAGATTTCATTGCTGAGTGATACTGCATTGTACGTAAGTACCACAAGTTCTTTATCCATTTTTCACTTTCTGTGATATTGAACTTATATGGTAAATGAGGTTCTTGTAAACAGAGGCGTCCCAAACTTTGGGGTGGCTGTGTCTTTTTTATTTTAATTTCCCTAAGCTATAGGACCATAAGTGGAAGTGCGCTAGG
The DNA here is from genome assembly GCF_951394435.1 of Stenella coeruleoalba. Classification (NCBI taxonomy): domain Eukaryota; kingdom Metazoa; phylum Chordata; class Mammalia; order Artiodactyla; family Delphinidae; genus Stenella; species Stenella coeruleoalba. Next base: position 696,168 of record NW_027645953.1, read on the forward strand.
CTGTGTTGCTTTGTTTTTTAGATGTTTCAGGAAACACCATACACTTCTCCCGAGTGTCTGTTGGCAATTTACATCCCGCCCATCAGCATAACAAGGCTCCCAGTTCTCCATGGCCTGTCCTGCCTTTCTGGATTTTACACTTTTTTCAGATGGCCCTTTTGACCGGGGGGAAGTGAGACTTCATTGTAGTGCAGATTTCCTTTGCAAGCTTGCTTGGTTGGCCAAAAAGGGCGTATGCGTTTTTTCCTGAATATATTCAGGAAAAAACGCATACGCCCTTTTTGACCAAGTGCATCATTGTGGACGTTCTGCCTCTTTTCCTATGCTTTCAATGCAATTCCAGTCTACCTCCTGAAATCGGTTTCCTGCAATTCTGCCCCGCTTTCAAGTCCTCTTGGCAGCCTTATTTCAGTATATTTTTGGACGATAGCTGTCATTTATAACTCTGCAGGTTTGTGAATTACAGTGCCCCTGAGCTCCTTTCTTCAACTCGCTTTCTTTTGAGTAGGCCGCAACATCGCAGGATGGCTTCAGGCCCTAATCTGGTTCCGGCACGACACGCTGAGCCTTTGGTTATTTCCTCATCCTGGTGGGAAATGAGAGTTAAATTTGCCCGTCCAGACACCTCCAGCTAGTCTCTCAATGTTTCTCGCTATTCCTGTTCATCTTCCGCAGAAATTGCAAACTGGGCCAAACAGGAGGTTAAAGGCGCTGACTCTCCAAGTGGGGAGAGTGTTAGTAAAGCGTCTGGAATGTTGCACCCGAGTACCAGGGGAGAAAAACTGAGACATATTTGAACACGTCTCCTGTTCACACGGTTGATCATACTCTGGGTTCCACATGCATGTTTTAGCTGAAGGAAGAATACCTTAAACCTGCAGAGTTGAGATCCGTGGAATGGGTACCATGCAATACGACTTCAAAGGGTCTTCATATGCACACCGAATCTCTCCAATCCTATCACTGCTGCGTTTATGCCCCTGTACACACGCTTGATTCTCTTTTGGAGACATAGCAATCCATAGGTTTTAAGATACTTACTAGTCAGGTACATTCTTAGGCGTTTAATATGGTGTGCTGAGTCCATTTCGTTGAGCAAGGAGTACCTCTTGTCTTTCCATATTTGGCTTAAGGAACTTTATCTGTGCTCATTTCAATCTCTGGTTTTATGCAGCACCCCAACTCACCTTTCCCCTTAAGCAAGCATAAGTTGCTTTTCTAAATTTGAGACCCTGTTCTGTTTTGGAATTCAGTTCCTGTGTAGCCAAGTTTACATTCTGTGTATTAGTGATATCTTATGATGTTTCTTTTTCTGTGTGACTTATTTCAGTTAGAATCATCGTACCTGAATCCACTCATTATGCTGCCACGGCCTGATGACATAGATTTCATTGCTGAGTGATACTGCATTGTACGTAAGTACCACAAGTTCTTTATCCATTTTTCACTTTCTGTTATATTGAACTTGTACGGTAAATGAGGTTCTTGTAAACAGAGACGTCCCAAACTTTGGGGTGGCTGTGTCTTTTTGATTTTAATTTCCCTAAGCTATAGGACCATAAGTGGAAGTGCCCTAGGCTCTGTTGCTTTGTTTTTTTGATGTTTCAGGAAACACCATACACTTCTCCCGAGTGTCTGTTGGCAATTTACATCCCGCCCATCAGCATAACAAGGCTCCCAGTTCTCCATGGCCTGTCCTGCCTTTCTGGATTTTACACTTTTTTCAGATGGCCCTTTTGACCGGGGGGAAGTGAGACTTCATTGTAGTGCAGATTTCCTTTGCAAGCTTGCTTGGTTGGCCAAAAAGGGCGTATGCGTTTTTTCCTGAATATATTCAGGAAAAAACGCATACGCCCTTTTTGGCCAAGTGCATCATTGTGGACGTTCTGCCTCTTTTCCTATGCTTTCAATGCAATTCCAGTCTACCTCCTGAAATCGGTTTCCTGCAATTCTGCCCCGCTTTCAAGTCCTCTTGGCAGCCTTACTTCAGTCTATTTTTGGTCGATAGCTGTCATTTATAACTCTGCAGGTTTGTGAATTACAGTGCCCCTGAGCTCCTTTCTTCAACTCGCTTTCTTTGAGCAGGCCGCAACACCGCAGGATGGCTTCAGGCCCTAATCTGGTTCCGGCACAGCACGCTGAGCCTTTGGTTATTTCCTCTTCCTGGTGGGAAATGAGAGTTAAATTTGCCCGTCCAGACACCTCCAGCTATTCTCTCATTGGTTCTCCCTATTCCTGTTCATCTTCCGCAAAATTGCAAACTGGGCCAAACAGGAGGTTAAAGGCGCTGACTCTCCAAGTGGGGAGAGTGTTAGTAAAGCGTCTGGAATGTTGCACCCGAGTACCAGGGGAGAAGAAGTGAGACACATTTGAACACCTCTCCCGTTCACACGGTTGATCATACTCTGGGTTCCACATGCATGTTTTAGCTGAAGGAAGAATACCTTAAAACTGCAGAGTTGAGACGCGTGGAATGGGTACCATGCAATACGACTTCAAAGGGTCTTCATATGCTCACCGAACCTCTCCAATCCTATCACTGCTGCGTTTATGCCCCTGTACACACGCTTGATTCTCTTTTGGAGACATAGCAATCCATAGGTTTTAAGGTACTTATTAGTCAGGTACATTCTTAGGCGTTTAGTATGCTGTGTTGAGTCCATTTCGTTGAGCAAGGAGTAGCTCTTGTCTATTCCATATTTGGCTTAAGGAACTTTATCTGTGCTCATTTCAATCTCTGGTTTTATGCAGCACCCCAACTCACCTATCCCCTATGGAAGCATAAGTTGGTTTTCTAAATTTGAGACCCTGTTGTGTTTTGGAATTCAGTTCCTGTGTAGCCAAGTTTTCATTCTGTGTATTAGTGATACCTTATGATGTTTCTTTTTCTGTGTGACTTATTTCAGTTAGAATCATCGTACCTGAATCCACTCATTATGCTGCTACGGGCCTGATGACATAGATTTCATTGCTGAGTGATACTGCATTGTACGTAAGTACCACAAGTTCTTTATCCATTTTTCACTTTCTGTGATATTGAACTTGTACGGTAAATGAGGTTTTTGAAAACAGAGGCGTCCCAAACTTTGGGGTGGCTGTGTCCTGTTTATTTTAATTTCCCTAAGCTATAGGACCATAAGTGGAAGTGCCCTAGGCTCTGTTGCTTTGTTTTTTCGATGTTTCAGGAAACACCATACACTTCTCCCGAGTGTCTGTTGGCAATTTACATCCCGCCCATCAGCATAACAAGGCTCCCAGTTCTCCATGGCCTGTCCTGCTTTCTGGATTTTACACTTTTTTCAGATGGCCCTTTTGACCGGGGGGAAGTGAGACTTCATTGTAGTGCAGATTTCCTTTGCAAGCTTGCTTGGTTGGCCAAAAAGGGCGTATGCGTTTTTTCCTGAATATATTCAGGAAAAAACGCATACGCCCTTTTTGGCCAAGTGCATCATTGTGGACGTTCTGCCTCCTTTCCAATGCTTGAAATGCAATTCCAGTCTACCTCCTGAAATCGGTTTCCTGCAATTCTGCCCCGCTTTCAAGTCCTCTTGGCAGCCTTACTTCAGTATATTTTTGGACGATAGCTGTCATTTATAACTCTGCATGTTTGTGAATTACAGTGCCCCTGACTCCTTTCTTCAACTCGCTTTCTTTTGACCTGGCCGCAACACCGCAGGATGGCTTCAGGCCCTAATCTGGTTCCGCCACGGCACGCTGAGACTTTGGTTATTTCCTCATCCTGGTGGGAAATGAGAGTTAAATTTGCCTGTCCAGATACCTCCAGCTAGTCTCTCATTGGTTCTCGCTATTCCTGTTCATCTTCCGCAGAAATTGCAAACTGGGCCAAACAGGAGGTTAAAGGCGCTGACTCTCCAAGTGGGGAGAGTGTTAGTAAAGCGTCTGGAATGTTGCACCCGAGTACCAGGGGAGAAAAACTGAGACATATTTGAACACGTCTCCCGTTCACACGGTTGATCATACTCTGGGTTCCACATGCATGTTTTAGCTGAAGGAAGAATACCTTAAACCTGCAGAGTTGAGACCCGTGGAATGGGTACCATGCAATATGACTTCAAAGGGTCTTCATTTGCTCACCGAACCTCTCCAATCCTATCACTGCTGTGTTTACGCCCCTGTACACAGGCTTGATTCTCTTTTGGAGACATAGCAATCCATAGGTTTTAAGATACTTACTAGTCAGGTACATTCTTAGGCGTTTAATATGGGGTGTTGAGTCCATTTCGTTGAGCAAGGAGTAGCTCTTGTCTATTCCATATTTGGCTTAAGGAACTTTATCTGTGCTCATTTCAATCTCTGGTTTTATGCAGCACCCCAACTCACCTTTCCCCTTAAGCAAGCATAAGTTGCTTTTCTAAATTTGAGACCCTGGTCTGTTTTGGAATTCAGTTCCTGTGTAGCCAAGTTTACATTCCGTGTATTAGTGATATCTTATGATGTTTCTTTTTCTGTGTGACTTATTTCAGTTAGAATCATCGTACCTGAATCCACTCACTATGCTGCTACGGGCCTGATGACATAGATTTCATTGCTGAGTGATACTGCATTGTACGTAAGTACCACAAGTTCTTTATCCATTTTTCACTTTCTGTGATATTGAACTTGTACGGTAAATGAGGTTCTTGTAAAAAGAGGCGTCCCAAAATTTGAGGTGGCTGTGTCTTTTTGATTTTAATTTCCCTAAGCTATAGGACCATAAGTGGAAGTGCCCTAGGCTCTGTTGCTTTGTTTTTTCGATGTTTCAGGAAATACCATACACTTCTTCCCAGTGTCTGTTGGCAATTTACATCCCGCCCATCAGCATAACAAGGCTCCCAGTTCTCCATGGCCTGTCCTGCCTTTCTGGATTTTACACTTTTTTCAGATGGCCCTTTTGACTGGGTGGAAGTGAGACTTCATTGTAGTGCAGATTTCCTTTGCAAGCTTGCTTGGTTGGCCAAAAAGGGCGTATGCGTTTTTTCCTGAATATATTCAGGAAAAAACGCATACGCCCTTTTTTGCCAAGTGCATCATTGTGGACGTTCTGCCTCCTTTCCTATGCTTGAAATGCAATTCCAGTCTACCTCCTGAAATCGGTTTCCTGCAATTCTGCCCCGCTTTCAAGTCCTCTTGGCAGCCTCACTTCAGTATATTTTTGGACGATAGCTGTCATTTATAACTCTGCATGATTGTGAATTACAGTGCCCCTGAGCTCCTTTCTTCAACTCGCTTTCTTTTGAGCTGGCCGCAACACCGCAGGATGGCTTCAGGCCCTAATCTGGTTCCAGCACGGCACGCTGAGCCTTTGGTTATTTCCTCATTCTGGTGGGAAATGAGAGATAAATTTGCCCGTCCAGACACCTCCAGCTAGTCTCTCATTGGTTCTCGCTATTCCTGTTCATCTTCCGCAGAAATTGCAAATTGGGCCAAACAGGAGGTTAAAGGCGCTGACTCTCCAAGTGGGGAGAATTTTAATAAATCATCTGGAATGGTGCACCCGAGTACCAGGGTACAAAAACTGAGACATATTTGAACACGTCTCCCGTTCACACGGTTGATCATACTCTGGGTTCCACATGCATGTTTTAGTTGAAGGAAGAATACCTTAAACCTGGAGAGTTGAGACCCGTGTAATGGTTACCATGCAATATGACTTCACAGGGTCTTCATTTGCTCACCGAACCTCTCCAATCCTATCACTGCTGCGTTTATGCCCCTGTACACACGCTTGATTCTCTTTTGGAGACATAGCAATCTATAGGTTTTAAGATACTTACTAGTCAGGTACATTCTTAGGTGTTTAATATGGGGTGCTGAGTCCATTTCGTTGAGCAAGGAGTAGCTCTTGTCTATTCCATATTTGGCTTAAGGAACTTTATCTGTGCTCATTTCAATCTCTGGTTTTATGCAGCACCCCAACTCATCTTTCCCCTTAAGCAAGCATAAGTTGGTTTTCTAAATTTGAGACCCTGTTCTGTTCTGTAATTCAGTTCCTGTGTAGCCAAGTTTACATTCCGTGTATTAGTGATATCTTATGATGTTTCTTTTTCTGTGTGACTTATTTCAGTTATAATCATTGTACCTGAATCCACTCATTATGCTGCTACGGGCCTGATGACATAGATTTCATTGCTGAGTGATACTGCATTGTACGTAATTACCTCAAGTTCTTTATCCATTTTTCACTTTCTGTGATATTGAACTTGTACGGTAAACGAGGTTCTTGTAAACAGAGGCGTCCCAAACTTTGGGGTGACTGTGTCTTTTTTATTTTAATTTCCCTAATCTATAGGACCATAAGTGGAAGTGCCCTAGGCTCTGTTGCTTTGTTTTTTAGATGTTTCAGGAAACACCATACACTTCTCCCGAGTGTCTGTTGGCAATTTACATCCCGCCCATCAGCATAACAAGGCTCCCAGTTCTCCATGGCCTGTCCTGCCTTTCTGGATTTTACACTTTTCTCAGATGGCCCTTTTGACTGGGGGGAAGTGAGACTTCATTGTAGTGCAGATTTCCTTTGCAAGCTTGCTTGGTTGGCCAAAAAGGGCGTATGCGTTTTTTCCTGAATATATTCAGGAAAAAACGCATACGCCCTTTTTGGCCAAGTGCATCATTGTGGACGTTCTGCCTCTTTTCCTATGCTTTCAATGCAATTCCAGTCTACCTCCTGAAATCGGTTTCCTGCAATTCTGCCCCGCTTTCAAGTCCTCTTGGCAGCCTTACTTCAGTCTATTTTTGGACGATAGCTGTCATTTATAACTCTGCAGGTTTGTGAATTACAGTGCCCCTAAGCTCCTTTCTTCAACTCGCTTTCTTGTGAGCTGGCCGAAACACAGGATGATGGCTTCAGGACCTAATCTGGTTCCGGCACGGCACGCTGAGCCTTTGGTTAATTCCTCTTCCTGGTGGGAAATGAGAGTTAAATTTGCCCGTCCAGACACCTCCAGCTAGCCTCTCATTGGTTCTCGCTATTCCTGTTCATCTTCCGCAGAAATTGCAAACTGGCCCAAACAGGAGGTTAAAGGCGCTGACTCTCCAAGTCGGGAGAGTGTTAGTAAAGCGTCTGGAATGTTGCACCCGAGTACCATGGTAGGAAAACTGAGACATATTTGAACATGTCTTCCGATCACATGGTTGATCATACTCTAGTTTCCACATGCATGTTTTAGCTGAAGGAAGAATACCTTAAACCTGGGTAGTTGAAACCCGTGGAATGGGTACCATGCAATATGACTTCAAAGGGTCTTCATTTGCTCACTGAACCTCTCCAATCCTATCACTGCTGCGTTTATGCCCCTGTACACATGCTTGATTCTCTTTCGGAGACATAGCAATCCATAGGTTTTAAGATACTTACTAGTCAGGTACATTCTTAGGCGTTTAATATGGGGTGTTGAGTCCATTTCGTTGAGCAACGAGTAGCTCTTGTCTATTCCATACTTGGCTTAAGGAACTTTATCTGTGCTGATTTTAATCTCTGGTTTTATGCAGCACGCCAACTCACCTTTACCCTTAAGCAAGAATAACTTGCTTTTCTAAATTTGAGACCCTGTTCTGTTCTGTAATTCATTTCCTGTGTAGCCAAGTTTACATTCCGTGTATTACTGATGTCTTATGATGTTTCTTTTTCTGTGTGACTTATTTCAGTTAGAATCATCATACCTGAATCCACTCATTGTGCTGCTAAAGGCCTGATGACATAGATTTCATTGCTGAGTGATATTGCTTTGTAAGTAAATACCACAACTTCTTTATCCATTTTTCACTTTCTGCGATGTTGAACTTGTACTGTAAACGAGGTTCTTGTAAACAGAGGCATCCCAAACTTTGGGGTGGCTGTGTCTTTTTGATTTTAATTTCCCTAAGCTATAGGACCATAAGTGGAAGTGCCCTAGGCTCTGTTGCTTTGTTTTTTAGATGTTTCAGGAAACACCATACACTTCTCCCGAGTGTCTGTTGGCAATTTACATCCCGCCCATCAGCATAACAAGGCTCCCAGTTCTCCATGGCCTGTCCTGCCTTTCTGGATTTTACACTTTTTTCAGATGGCCCTTTTGACCGGGGGGAAGTGAGACTTCATTGTAGTGCAGATTTCCTTTGCAAGCTTGCTTGGTTGGCCAAAAAGGGCGTATGTGTTTTTTCCTGTATATATTCAGGAAAAAACACATACGCCCTTTTTGGCCAAGTGCATCATTGTGGACATTCTGCCTCTTTTCGTATGCTTTCAATGCAATTCCAGTCTACCTCCTGAAATCGGTTTCCTGCAATTCTGCCCCGCTTTCAAGTCCTCTTGGCAGCCTTACTTCAGTCTATTTTTGGACGATAGCTGTCATTTATAACTCTGCAGGTTTGTGAATTACAGTGCCCCTGAGCTCCTTTCTTCAACTCGCTTTCTTGTGACCTGGCCGCAACACCGCAGGATGGCTTCAGGCCCTAATCTGCTTCTGGCACGGCACGCTGAGCCTTTGGTTAATTCCTCTTCCTGGTGGGAAATGAGAGTTAAATTTGCCCGTTCAGACACCTCCAGCTAGTCTCTCATTGGTTCTCGCTGTTCCTGTTCATCTTCCGCAGAAATTGCAAACTGGCCCAAACAGGAGGTTAAAGGGACTGACTCTCTAAGTCGGGAGAGTGTTAGTAAAGCACCTGGAATATTGCACCCGAGTACCAGGGTACGAAAACTGAGACATATTTGAACACGTCTCCCGATCAAATGGTTGATCATACTCTGGGTTCCACATGCATGTTTTAGCTGAAGGAAGAATACCTTAAACCTGGGTATTTGAAACCCGTGGAATGGGTACCATGCAATATGACTTTAAAGGGTCTTCATTTGCTCACGAACCTCTCCAATCCTATCACTGCTGCGTTTATGCCCCTGTACACATGCTTGATTCTCTTTCGGAGACATAGCAATCCATAGGTTTTAAGATACTTACTAGTCAGGTACATTCTTAGGCGTTTAATATGCGGTGTTGAGTCCATTTCGTTGAGCAAGGAGTAGCTCTTGTCTATTCCATATTTGGCTTAAGGAACTTTATCTGTGCTCATTTCAATCTCTGGTTTTATGCAGCACCCCAACTCACCTTTCCCCATAAGCAAGCATAAGTTGGTTTTCTAAATTTGAGACCCTGTTCTGTTCTGTAATTCAGTTCCTGTGTAGCCAAGTTTACATTCCGTGTATTACTGATATCTTATGATGTTTCTTTTTCTGTGTGACTTATTTCAGTTAGAATCATCGTACCTGAATCCACTCATTATGCTGCTACGGGCCTGATGACATAGATTTCATTGCTGAGTGATACTGCATTGTACGTAAGTACCACAAGTTCTTTATCCATTTTTCACTTTCTGTGATATTGAACTTGTACGGTAAACGAGGTTCTTGTAAACAGAGGCGTCCCAAACTTTGGGGTGGCTGTGTCTTTTTGATTTTAATTTCCCTAATCTATAGGACCATAAGTGGAAGTGCCCTAGGCTCTGTTGCTTTGTTTTTTCGATGTTTCAGGAAACACCATACACTTCTCCCCAGTGTCTGTTGGCAATTTACATCCCGCCCATCAGCATAACAAGGCTCCCAGTTCTCCATGGCCTGTCCTGCCTTTCTGAATTTTACACTTTTTTCAGATGACCCTTTTGACCGGGGGGAAGTGAGACTTCATTGTAGTGCAGATTTCCTTTGCAAGCTTGCTTGGTTGGCCAAAAAGGGCGTATGCGTTTTTTCCTGAATATATTCAGGAAAAAACGCATACGCCCTTTTTGGCCAAGTGCATCATTGTGGACGTTCTGCCTCTTTTCCTATGCTTTCAATGCAATTCCAGTCTACCTCCTGAAATCGGTTTCCTGCAATTCTGCCCCGCTTTCAAGTCCTCTTGGCAGCCTTACTTCAGTCTATTTTTGGACGATAGCTGTCATTTATAACTCTGCAGGTTTGTGAATTACAGTGCCCCTGAGCTCCTTTCTTCAACTCGCTTTCTTGTGACCTGGCCGCAACACCGCAGGATGGCTTCAGGCCCTAATCTGGTTCCGGCACGGCACGCTGAGCCTTTGGTTAATTCCTCTTCCTGGTGGGAAATGAGAGTTAAATTTGCCCGTCCACACACCTCCAGCTAGCCTCTCATTGGTTCTCGTTATTCCTGTTCATCTTCCGCAGAAATTGCAAACTGGGCCAAACAGGAGGTTAAAGGGACTGACTCTCCAAGTCGGGAGAGTGTTAGTAAAGCGTCTGGAATGTTGCACCCGAGTACCAGGGTACTAAAACTGAGACATATTTGAACACGTCTCCCAATCACATGGTTGATCATACTCTAGGTTCCACATGCATGATTTAGCTGAATGAAGAATACCTTAAACCTGGGTAGTTGAAACCCGTGGAATGGGTACCATTCAATATGACTTCAAAGGGTCTTCATTTGCTCACCGAACCTCTCCAATCCTATCACTGCTGCGTTTATGCCCCTGTACACATGCTTGATTCTCTTTCGGAGACATAGCAATCCATAGGTTTTAAGATACTTACTAGTCAGGTACATTCTTAGGCGTTTAATATGCGGTGTTGAGTCCATTTCGTTGAGCAAGGAGTAGCTCTTGTCTATTCCATATTTGGCTTAAGGAACTTTATCTGTGCTCATTTCAATCTCTGGTTTTATGCAGCACCCCAACTCACCTTTCCCCTTAAGCAAGCATAAATTGGTTTTCTAAATTTGAGACCCTGTTCTGTTTTGGAATTCAGTTCCTGTGTAGCCAAGTTTACATTCCGTGTATTAGTGATATCTTATGATGTTTCTTTTTCTGTGTGACTTATTTCAGTTAGAATCATCGTACCTGAATCCACTCATTGTGCTGCTACGGGCCTGATGACATAAATTTCATTGCTGAGTGATACTGCATTGTACGTAAGTACCACAAGTTCTTTATCCATTTTTCACTTTCTGTGATATTGAACTTGTACGGTAAACGAGGTTCTTGTAAACAGAGACGTCCCAAACTTTGGGGTGGCTGTGTCTTTTTGATTTTAATTTCCCTAAGCTATAGGACCATAAGTGGAAGTGTCCTAGGCTCTGTTGCTTTGTTTTTTAGATGTTTCAGGAAACACCATACACTTCTCCCGAGTGTCTGTTGGCAATTTACATCCCGCCCATCAGCATAACAATGCTCCCAGTTCTCCATGGCCTGTCCTGCCTTTCTGGATTTTACACTTTTTTCAGATGGCCCTTTTGACCGGGGGGAAGTGAGACTTCATTGTAGTGCAGATTTCCTTTGCAAGCTTGCTTGGTTGGCCAAAAAGGGCGTATGCGTTTTTTCCTGAATATATTCAGGAAAAAACGCATACGCACTTTTTGGCCAAGTGCATCACTGTGGACGTTCTGCCTCTTTTCCTATGCTTGAAATGCAATTCCTGTCTACCTCCTGAGATCGGTTTCCTGCAATTCTGCCCCGCTTTCAAGTCCTCTTGGCAGCCTTACTTCAGTCTATTTTTGGACGATAGCTGTCATTTATAACTCTGCAGGTTTGTGAATTACAGTGCCCCTGAGCTCCTTTCTTCAACTCGCTTTCTTGTGACCTGGCCGCAACACCGCAGGATGGCTTCAGGCCCTAATCTGGTTCTGGCACGGCACGCTGAGCCTTTGGTTATTTCCTCTTCCTGGTGGGAAATGAGAGTTAAATTTGCCCGTCCAGACACCTCCAGCTAGTCTCTCATTGGTTCTCGCTATTCCTGTTCATCCTCCGCAGAAATTGCAAACTGGGCGAAACAGGAGGTTAAAGGCGCTGACTCTCCAAGTCAGGAGAGTGTTAGTAAAGCGTCTGGAATGTTGCACCCGAGTACCAGGGTACGAAAACTGAGATATATTTGAACATGTCTCCCGATCACATGGTTGATCATACTCTAGGTTCCACATGCATGTTTTAGCTGAAGGAAGAATACCTTAAACCTGGGTAGTTGAAACCCGTGGAATGGGTACCATGCAATATGACTTCAAAGGGTCTTCATTTGCTCACCGAACCTCTCCAATCCTATCACTGCTGCGTTTATGCCCCTGTACACATGCTTGATTCTCTTTCAGAGACATAGCAATGCATAGGTTTTAAGATACTTACTAGTCAGGTACATTCTTAGGCGTTTAATATGGGGTGTTGAGTCCATTTCGTTGAGCAAGGAGTAGCTCTTGTCTATTCCATATTTGGCTTAAGGAACTTTATCTGTGCTCATTTCAATCTCTGGTTTTATGCAGCACCCCAACTCACCTTTCCCCTTAAGCAAGCATAAGTTGGTTTTCTAAATTTGAGACCCTGTTCTGTTTTGGAATTCAGTTCCTATGTAGCCAAGTTTACATTCCGTGTATTAGTGATATCTTATGATGTTTCTTTTTCTGTGTGACTTATTTCAGTTAGAATCATCATACCTGAATCCACACATTGTGCTGCTAAGGGCCTGATGACACAGATTTCATTGCTGAGTGATATTGCTTTGTAAGTAAATACCACAACTTCTTTATCCATTTTTCACTTTCTGCGATGTTGAACTTGTACTGTAAACGAGGTTCTTGTAAACAGAGCCGTTCCAAACTTTGGGGTGGCTGTGTCTTTTTGATTTTAATTTCCCTAAGCTATAGGACCATAAGTGGAAGTGCCCTAGGTTCTGTTGCTTTGTTTTTTCGATGTTTCAGGAAACAACATACACTTCTCCCGAATGTCTGTTGGCAATTTACATCCCGCCCATCAGCATAACAAGGCTCCCAGTTCTCCATGGCCTGTCCTGCCTTTCTGGATTTTACACTTTTCTCAGATGGCTCTTTTGACCGGGGGGAAGTGAGACTTCATTGTACTGCAGATTTCCTTTGCAAGCTTGCTTGGTTGGCCAAAAAGAGCGTATGCGTTTTTTTCTGAATATATTCAGGAAAAAACGCATACGCCCTTTTTGGCCAAGTGCATCATTGTGGACGTTCTGCCTCTTTTCCTATGCTTTCAATGCAATTCCAGTCTACCTCCTGAAATCGGTTTCCTGCAATTCTGCCCCGCTTTCAAGTCCTCTTGGCAGCCTTACTTCAGTCTATTTTTGGACGATAGCTGTCATTTATAACTCTGCAGGTTTGTGAATTACAGTGCCCCTGAGCTCCTTTCTTCAACTCGCTTTCTTTTGAGCTGGCCGCAACACCGCAGGATGGCTTCAGGCCCTAATATGGTTCCGGCACGGCACGCTGAGCCTTTGGTTATTTCCTCTTCCTGGTGGGAAATGAGAGTTAAATTTGCCCGTCCAGACACCTCCAGCTAGCCTCTCATTGGTTCTCGCTATTCCTGTTCATCTTCCGCAGAAATTGCAAACTGGGCCAAACAGGAGGTTAAAGGCGCTGACTCTCCAAGTGGGGAGAGTGTTAGTAAAGCGTCTGGAATGTTGCACCCGAGTACCAGGGGAGGAAAACTGAGACATATTTGAACACGTCTCCCGTTCACATGGTCGATCATACTTGGGTTCCACATACATGTTTTAGCTGAAGGAAGAATACCTTAAACCTGGAGAGTTAAGACCCGTGTAATGGGTACCATGCAATATGACTTCAAAGGGTCTTCATTTGCTCACCGAACCTCTCCAATCCTATCACTGCTGTGTTTATACCCCTGTACACATGCTTGATTCTCTTTCGGAGACATAGCAATCCATAGGTTTTAAGATACTTACTAGTCAGGTACATTCTTAGGCGTTTAATATGCGGTGTTGAGTCCATTTCGTTGAGCAAGGAGTAGCTCTTGTCTATTCCATATTTGGCTTAAGGAACTTTATCTGTGCTCATTTCAATCTCTGGTTTTATGCAGCACCCCAACTCACCTTTCCCCTTAAGCGAGCATAAGTTGGTTTTCTAAATTTGAGACCCTGTTCTGTTCTGTAATTCAGTTCCTGTGTAGCCAAGTTTACATTCCGTGTACTACTGATATCTTATGATGTTTCTTTTTCTGTGTGACTTATTTCAGTTAGAATCATCATACCTGAATCCACTCATTGTGCTGCTAAGGGCCTGATGACACAGATTTCATTGCTGAGTGGTATTGCTTTGTAAGTAAATACCATAACTTCTTTATCCATTTTTCACTTTCTGCGATGTTGAACTTGTACTGTAAACGAGGTTCTTGTAAACAGAGCCGTTCCAAACTTTGGGGTGGCTGTGTCTTTTTGATTTTAATTTCCCTAAGCTATAGGACCATAAGTGGAAGTGCCCTAGATTCTGTTACTTTGTTTTTTAGATGTTTCAGGAAACAACATACACTTCTCCCGAGTGGTTGTTGGCAATTTACATCCCGCCCATCAGCATAACAAGGCTCCCAGTTCTCCATGGCCTGTCCTGCCTTTCTGGATTTTACACTTTTTTCAGATGGCCCTTTTGACCGGGGGGAAGTGAGACTTCATTGTAGTGCACATTTCCTTTACAAGCTTGCTTGGTTGGCCAAAAAGGGCGTATGCGTTTTTTCCTGAATATATTCAGGAAAAAACGCATACGCCCTTTTTGGCCAAGTGCATCATTGTGGACGTTCTGCCTCTTTTCCTATGCTTTCAATGCAATTCCAGTCTACCTCCTGAAATCGGTTTCCTGCAATTCTGCCCCGCTTTCAAGTCCTCTTGGCAGCCTTACTTCAGTCTATTTTTGGACGATAGCTGTCATTTATAACTCTGCAGGTTTGTGAATTACAGTGCCCCTGAGCTCCTTTCTTCAACTCGCTTTCTTTTGAGCTGGCCGCAACACCGCAGGATGGCTTCAGGCCCTAATATGGTTCCGGCACGGCACGCTGAACCTTTGGTTATTTCCTCTTCCTGGTGGGAAATGAGAGTTAAATTTGCCCGTCCAGACACCTCCAGCTAGCCTCTCATTGGTTCTCGCTATTCCTGTTCATCTTCCGCAGAAATTGCAAACTGGGCCAAACAGGAGGTTAAAGGCGCTGACTCTCCAAGTGGGGAGAGTGTTAGTAAAGCGTCTGGAATGTTGCACCCGAGTACCAGGGGAGGAAAACTGAGACATATTTGAACACGTCTCCCGTTCACATGGTCGATCATACTTGGGTTCCACATACATGTTTTAGCTGAAGGAAGAATACCTTAAACCTGGAGAGTTAAGACCCGTGTAATGGGTACCATGCAATATGACTTCAAAGGGTCTTCATTTGCTCACCGAACCTCTCCAATCCTATCACTGCTGCGTTTATGCCCCTGTACACATGCTTGATTCTCTTTCGGAGACATAGCAATCCATAGGTTTTAAGATACTTACTAGTCAGGTACATTCTTAGGCGTTTAATATGCGGTGTTGAGTCCATTTCGTTGAGCAAGGAGTAGCTCTTGTCTATTCCATATTTGGCTTAAGGAACTTTATCTGTGCTCATTTCAATCTCTGGTTTTATGCAGCACCCCAACTCACCTTTCCCCTTAAGCAAGCATAAGTTGGTTTTCGAAATTTGAGACCCTGTTCTGTTTTGGAATGCAGTTCCTGTGTAGCCAAGTTTACATTCCGTGTATTAGTGATATCTTATGATGTTTCTTTTTCTGTGTGACTTATTTCAGTTAGAATCACCATACCTGAATCCACTCATTATGCTGCTACGGGCCTGATGACATAGATTTCATTGCTGAGTGATATTGCTTTGTAAGTAAATAACACAACTTCTTTATCCATTTTTCACTTTCTGCGATGTTGAACTTGTACTGTAAACGAGGTTCTTGTAAACAGAGCCGTTCCAAACTTTGGGGTGGCTGTGTCTTTTTGATTTTAATTTCCCTAAGCTATAGGACCATAAGTGGAAGTGCCCTAGGTTCTGTTGCTTTGTTTTTTAGATGTTTCAGGAAACACCATACACTTCTCCCTAGTGGTTGTTGGCAATTTACATCCCGCCCATCAGCATAACAAGGCTCCCAGTTCTCCATGGCCTGTCCTGCCTTTCTGGATTTTACACTTTTTTCAGATGGCCCTTTTGACCAGGGGGAAGTGAGACTTCATTGCAGTGCAGATTTCCTTTGCAAGCTTGTTTGGTTGGCCAAAAAGGGCGTATGCGTTTTTTCCTGAATATATTCAGGAAAAAATGCATACGCCCTTTTTGGCCAAGTGCATCATTGTGGACGTTCTGCCCCTTTTCCTATGCTTTCAATGCAATTCCAGTCTACCTCCTGAAGTCGGTTTCTTGCAATTCTGTCCCGCTTTCAAGTCCTCTTGGCATCCTTACTTCAGTATATTTTTGGACGATAGCTGTCATTTATAACTCTGCAGGTTTGTGAATTACAGTGCCCCTGAGCTCCTTTCTTCAACTCGCTTTCTTTTGAGCTGGCCGCAACACCGCAGGATGGCTTCAGGCCCTAATCTGGTTCCGGCACGGCACGCTGAGCCTTTGGTTATTTCCTCTTCCTGGTGGGAAATGAGAGTTAAATTTGCCCGTCCAGACACCTCCAGCTAGCCTCTCATTGCTTCTCGCTATTCCTGTTCATCTTCCGCAGAAATTGCAAACTGGGACAAACAGGAGGTTAAAGGCGCTGACTCTCCAAGTGGGGAGAGTGTTAGGAAAGCGTCTGGAATGTTGCACCCGAGTACCAGGGTACGAAAACTGAGACATATTTGAACACGTCTCCCGATCACATGGTTGATCATACTCTAGGTTCCACATGCATGTTTTAGCTGAAGGAAGAATACCTTAAACCTGGGTAGTTGAAAACCGTGGAATGGGTACCATGCAATATGACTTCAAAGCGTCTTCATTTGCTCACGAACCTCTCCAATCCTATCACTGCTGCGTTTATGCCCCTGTACACATGCTTGATTCTCTTTCGGAGACATAGCAATCCATAGGTTTTAAGATACTTACTAGTCAGGTACATTCTTAGGCGTTTAATATGCGGTGTTGAGTCCATTTTGTTGAGCAAGGAGTAGCTCTTGTCTATTCCATATTTGGCTTAAGGAACTTTATCTGTGCTCATTTCAATCTCTGGTTTTATGCAGCACCCCAACTCACCTTTACCCTTAAGCAAGCATAAGTTGGTTTTCTAAATTTGAGACCCTGTTCTGTTCTGTAATTCAGTTCCTGTGTAGCCAAGTTTCCATTCCGTGTATTACTGATATCTTATGATGCTTCTTTTTCTGTGTGACTTATTTCAGTTAGAATCATCATACCTGAATCCACTCATTGTGCTGCTAAGTGCCTGATGACACAGATTTCATTGCTGAGTGATATTGCTTTGTAAGTAAATACCACAACTTCTTTATCCATTTTTCATTTTCTGTGATGTTGAACTTGTACTGTAAATGAGGTTCTTGTAAACAGAGCCGTTCCAAACTTTGGGGTGGCTGTGTCTTTTTGATTTTAATTTCCCTAAGCTATAGGACCATAAGTGGAAGTGCCCTAGGTTCTGTTACTTTGTTATTTAGACGTTTCAGGAAACACCATACACTTCTCCCAAGTGTCTGTTTGCAATTTCCATCCCGCCCATCAGCATAACAAGGCTCCCAGTTCTCCATGGCCTGTCCTGCCTTTCTGGATTTTACACTTTTTTCAGATGGCCCTTTTGACCGGGGGGAAGTGAAACTTCATTGTAGTGCAGATTTCCTTTGCAAGCTTGCATGTTTGGCCAAAAAGGGCGTATGCGTTTTTTCCTGAATATATTCAGGAAAAAACGCATACGCCCTTTTTGGCCATGTGCATCATTGTGGACGTTCTGCCTCTTTTCCTATGCTTTCAATGCAATTCCAGTCTACCTCCTGAAATCGGTTTCCTGCAATTCTGCCCCGCTTTCAAGTCCTCTTGGCAGCCTCACTTCAGTATATTTTTGGACGATAGCTGTCATTTATAACTCTGCAGGTTTGTGAATTACAGTGCCCCTGAGCTCCTTTCTTCAACTCGCTTTCTTTTGAGCTGGCCGCAACACCGCAGGATGGCTTCAGGCCCTAATCTGGTTCCGGTACGGCACACTGAGCCTTTGGTTATTTCCTCTTCCTGGTGGGAAATGAGAGTTAAATTTGCCCATCCAGACACCTCCAGCTAGCCTCTCATTGCTTCTCGCTATTCCTGTTCATCTTCCACAGAAATTGCAAACTGTGCCAAACAGGAGGTTAAAGGCGCTGACTCTCCAAGTGGGGAGAGTGTTAGTAAAGCGTCTGGAATGTTGCACCCGAGTACCAGGGGAGGAAAACTGAGACATATTTGAACACGTCTCCCGATCACATGGTTGATCATACTCTGGGTTCCACATGCATGTTTTAGCTGAAGGAAGAATACCTAAAACCTGGGTAGTTGAAACCCGTGTAATGGGTACCATGTAATATGACTTCAAAGGGTCTTCATTTGCTCACCGAACCTCTCCAATCCTATCACTGCTGCGTTTATGCCCCTGTACACATGCTTGATTCTCTTTCGGAGACATAGCAATCTATAGGTTTTAAGATACTTACTAGTCAGGTACATTCTTAGGCGTTTAATATGCGGTGTTGAGTCCATTTCGTTGAGCAAGGAGTAGCTCTTGTCTATTCCATATTTGACTTAAGGAACTTTATCTGTGCTCATTTCAATCTCTGGTTTTATGCAGCACCCCAACTCACCTTTACCCTTAAGAAAGCATAAGTTGGTTTTCTAAATTTGAGACCCTGTTCTGTTCTGTAATTCAGTTCCTGTGTAGCCAAGTTTACATTCCGTGTATTACTGATATCTTATGATGTTTCTTTTTCTGTGTGACTTATTTCAGTTAGAATCATCATACCTGAATCCACTCATTGTGCTGCTAAGGGCCTGATGACACAGATTTCATTGCTGAGTGATATTGCTTTGTAAGTAAATACCACAACTTCTTTATCCATTTTTCACTTTCTGCGATGTTGAACTTGTACTGTAAACGAGGTTCTTGTAAACAGAGCCGTTCGAAACTTTGGGGTGGCTGTGTCTTTTTGATTTTAATTTCCCTAAGCTATAGGACCATAAGTGGAAGTGCCCTAGGTTCTGTTGCTTTGTTTTTTAGATGTTTCAGGAAACACCATACACTTCTCCCGAGTGGTTGTTGGCAATTTACATCCCACCCATCAGCATAACAAGGCTCCCAGTTCTCCATGGCCTGTCCTGCCTTTCTGGATTTTACACTTTTTTCAGATGGCCCTTTTGACCGGGGGGAAGTGAGACTTCATTGCAGTGCAGATTTCCTTTGCAAGCTTGTTTGGTTGGCCAAAAAGGGCGTATGCGTTTTTTCCTGAATATATTCAGGAAAAAATGCCTAGGACCTTTTTGGCCAAGTGCATCATTGTGGACGTTCTGCCCCTTTTCCTATGCTTTCAATGCAATTCCAGTCTACCTCCTGAAGTCGGTTTCCTGCAATTCTGCCCCGCTTTCAAGTCCTCTTGGCAACCTTACTTCAGTATATTTTTGGACGATAGCTGTCATTTATAACTCTGCAGGTTTGTGAATTACAGTGCCCCTGAGCTCCTTTCTTCAACTCGCTTTCTTTTGAGCTGGCCGCAACACCGCAGGATGGCTTCAGGCCCTAATCTGGTTCCGGCACGGCACGCTGAGCCTTTGGTTATTTCCTCTTCCTGGTGGGAAATGAGAGTTAAATTTGCCCGTCCAGACACCTCCAGCTAGCCTCTCATTGCTTCTCGCTATTCCTGTTCATCTTCCGCAGAAATTGCAAACTGGGACAAACAGGAGGTTAAAGGCGCTGACTCTCCAAGTGGGGAGAGTGTTAGTAAAGCGTCTGGAATGTTGCACCCGAGTACCAGGGGAGGAAAACTGAGACATATTTGAACACGTCTCCCGTTCACATGGTTGATCATACTTGGGTTCCACATGCATGTTTTAGCTGAAGGAACAATACCTTAAACTTGGAGAGTTGAGACCCGTGTAATGGGTACCATGCAATATGACTTCAAAGGGTCTTCATTTGCTCACCGAACCTCTCCAATCCTATCACTGCTGCGTTTATGCCCCTGTACACATGCTTGATTCTCTTGGAGACATAGCAATCCATAGGTTTTACGATACTTACTATTCAGGTACATTCTTAGGCGTTTAATATGCGGTGTTGAGTCCATTTCGTTGAGCAA
Source organism: Stenella coeruleoalba (assembly GCF_951394435.1). NCBI lineage: Eukaryota > Metazoa > Chordata > Mammalia > Artiodactyla > Delphinidae > Stenella > Stenella coeruleoalba. The sequence continues at coordinate 716,213 of NW_027645953.1, forward strand.
GGAGTAGCTCTGGTCTATTCCATATTTGGCTTAAGGAACTTTATCTGTGCTCATTTCAATCTCTGGTTTTATGCAGCACCCCAACTCACATTTACCCTTAAGCAAGCATAAGTTGGTTTTCTAAATTTGAGACCCTGTTCTGTTCTGTAATTCAGTTCCTGTGTAGCCAAGTTTACATTCCGTGTATTACTGATATCTTATGATGTTTCTTTTTCTGTGTGACTTATTTCAGTTAGAATCATCATACCTGAATCCACTCACTGTGATGCTAAGGGCCTGATGACATAGATTTCATTGCTGAGTGATATTGCTTTGTAAGTAAATACCACAACTTCTTTATCCATTTTTCACTTTCTGCGATGTTGAACTTGTACTGTAAACGAGGTTGTTGTAAACAGAGGCGTCCCAAACTTTGGGGTGGCTGTGTCTTTTTGATTTTAATTTCCCTAAGCTATAGGACCATAAGTGGAAGTGCCCTAGGCTCTGTTGCTTTGTTTTTTAGATGTTTCAGGAAACACCATACACTTGTCCCGAGTGTCTGTTGGCAATTTACATCCCGCCCATCAGCATAACAAGGCTCCCAGTTCTCCATGGCCTGTCCTTCCTTTCTGGATTTTACACTTTTTTCAGATGGCCCTTTTGACCGGGGGGAAGTGAGACTTCATTGTAGTGCAGATTTCCTTTGCAAGCTTGCTTGGTTGGCCAAAAAGGGCGTATGCGTTTTTTCCTGAATATATTCAGGAAAAAACGCATACGCCCTTTTTGGCCAAGTGCATCATTGTGGACGTTCTGCCTCTTTTCCTATGCTTTCAATGCAATTCCAGTCTACCTCCTGAAATCGGTTTCCTGCAATTCTGCCCCACATTCAAGTCCTCTTGGCAGCCTTACTTCAGTCTATTTTTGGACGATAGCTGTCATTTATAACTCTGCAGGTTTGTGAATTACAGTGCCCCTGAGCTCCTTTCTTCAACTCGCTTTCTTGTGAGCTGGCCGCAACACCGCAGGATGGCTTCAGGCCCTAATCTGGTTCTGGCACGGCACGGTGAGCCTTTGGTTATTTCCTCCTCCTGGTGGGAAATGAGAGTTAAATTTGCCCGTCCAGACACCTCCAGCTAGCCTCTCATTGGTTCTCGCTATTCCTGTTCATCTTCCGCAGTAATTGCAAACTGTGCCAAACAGGAGGTTGAAGGCGCTGACTCTTCAAGTGGGGAGAGTGTCAGTAAAGCGTCTGGAATGTTGCACCTGAGTACCAGGGGAGGAAAACTGAGACATATTTGAACACGTCTCCCGATCACATGGTTGATCATACTCTGGGTTCCACATGCATGTTTTAGCTGAAGGAAGAATACCTAAAACCTGGGTAGTTGAAACCCGTGGAATGGGTACCATGCAATATGAATTCAAAGGGTCTTCATTTGCTCACCGAACCTCTCCAATCCTATCACTGCTGTGTTTATGCCCCTGTACACATGCTTGATTCTCTTTCGGAGACATAGCAATCTATAGGTTTTATGATACTTACTAGTCAGGTACATTCTTAGGCGTTTAATATGCGGTGTTGAGTCCATTTTGTTGAGCAAGGAGTAGCTCTTGTCTATTCCATATTTGACTTAAGGAACTTTATCTGTGCTCATTTCAATCACTGGTTTTATGCAGCACCCCAACTCACCTTTACCCTTAAGCAAGCATAAGTTGGTTTTCTAAATTTGAGACCCTGTTCTGTTCTGTAATTCAGTTCCTGTGTAGCCAAGTTTACATTCCGAGTATTACTGATATCTTATGATGTTTCTTTTTCTGTGTGACTTATTTCAGTTAGAATCATCACACCTGAATCCACTCATTGTGCTGCTAAGGGCCTGATGACACAGATTTCATTGCTGAGTGATATTGCTTTGTAAGTAAATACCACAACTTCTTTATCCATTTTTCACTTTCTGCGATGTTGAACTTGTACTGTAAACGAGGTTCTTGTAAACAGAGCCGTTCCAAACTTTGGGGTGGCTGTGTCTTTTTGATTTTAATTTCCCTAAGCTATAGGACCATAAGTGGAAGTGCCCTAGGTTCTGTTGCTTTGTTTTTTAGATGTTTCAGGAAACACCATACACTTATCCCGAGTGGTTGTTGACAATTTACATCCCACCCATCAGCATAACAAGGCTCCCAGTTCTCCATGGCCTGTCCTGCCTTTCTGGATTTTACACTTTTTTCAGATGACCCTTTTGACCGGGGGGAAGTGAGACTTCATTGCAGTGCAGATTTCCTTTGCAAGCTTGTTTGGTTGGGCAAAAAGGGCGTATGCGTTTTTTCCTGAATATATTCAGGAAAAAACGCATACGCCCTTTTTGGCCAAGTGCATCATTGTGGACGTTCTGCCCCTTTTCCTATGCTTTCAATGCAATTCCAGTCTACCTCCTGAAGTCGGTTTCCTGCAATTCTGCCCCGCTTTCAAGTCCTCTTGGCAACCTTACTTCAGTATATTTTTGGACGATAGCTGTCATTTATAACTCTGCAGGTTTGTGAATTACAGTGCCCCTGAGCTCCTTTCTTCAACTCGCTTTCTTTTGAGCTGGCCGCAACTCCGCAGGATGGCTTCAGGCCCTAATCTGGTTCCGGCACGGCACGCTGAGCCTTTGGTTAATTCCTCTTCCTGGTGGGAAATGAGAGTTAAATTTGCCCATCCAGACACCTCCAGCTAGTCTCTCATTGGTTCTCGCTATTCCTGTTCATCTTCCACAGAAATTGCAAACTGGGCCAATCAGGAGTTTAAAGGGACTGACTCTCCAAGTGGGGAGAGTGTTAGTAAAGCGTCTGGAATGTTGCACCCGAGTACCAGGGTACGAAAACTGAGACATATTTGAACACGTCTCCCGATCACATGGTTGATCATACTCTAGGTTCCACATGCATGTTTTAGCTGAAGGAAGAATACCTTAAACCTGGGTAGTTGAAAACCGTGGAATGGGTACCATGCAATATGACTTCAAAGGGTCTTCATTTGCTCACCGAACCTCTCCAATCCTATCACTGCTGCGTTTATGCCCCTGTACACATGCTTGATTCTCTTTCGGAGACATAGCAATCCATAGGTTTTAAGATACTTACTAGTCAGGTACATTCTTAGGCGTTTAATATGCGGTGTTGAGTCCATTTCGTTGAGCAAGGAGTAGCTCTTGTCTATTCCATATTTGGCTTAAGGAACTTTATCTGTGCTCATTTCAATCTCTGGTTTTATGCAGCACCCCAACTCACCTTTACCCTTAAGCAAGCATAAGTTGGTTTTCTAAATTTGAGACCCTGTTCTGTTCTGTAATTCAGTTCCTGTGTAGCCAAGTTTCCATTCCGTGTATTACTGATATCTTATGATGTTTCTTTTTCTGTGTGACTTATTTCAGTTAGAATCATCATACCTGAATCCACTCATTGTGCTGCGAAGGGCCTGATGACACAGATTTCATTGCTGAGTGATATTGCTTTGTAAGTAAATACCACAACTTCTTTATCCATTTTTCACTTTCTGTGATGTTGAACTTGTACTGTAAACGAGGTTGTTGTAAACAGAGGCGTCCCAAACTTTGGGGTGGCTGTGTCTTTTTGATTTTAATTTCCCTAAGCTATAGGACCATAAGTGGAAGTGCCCTAGGCTCTGTTGCTTTGTTTTTTAGATGTTTCAGGAAACACCATACACTTCTCCCGAGTGTCTGTTGGCAATTTACATCCCGCCCATCAGCATAACAAGGCTCCCAGTTCTCCATGGCCTGTCCTTCCTTTCTGGATTTTACACTTTTTTCAGATGGCCCTTTTGACCAGGGGGAAGTGAGACTTCATTGTAGTGCAGATTTCCTTTGCAAGCTTGCTTGGTTGGCCAAAAAGGGCGTATGCGTTTTTTCCTGAATATATTCAGGAAAAAACGCATACGCCCTTTTTGGCCAAGTGCATCATTGTGGACGTTCTGCCTCTTTTCCTATGCTTTCAATGCAATTCCAGTCTACAACCTGAAATCGGTTTCCTGCAATTCTGCCCCACATTCAAGTCCTCTTGGCAGCCTTACTTCAGTCTATTTTTGGACGATAGCTGTCATTTATAACTCTGCAGGTTTGTGAATTACAGTGCCCCTGAGCTCCTTTCTTCAACTCGCTTTCTTGTGAGCTGGCCGCAACACCGCAGGATGGCTTCAGGCCCTAATCTGGTTCTGGCATGGCACGCTGAGCCTTTGGTTATTTCCTCCTCCTGGTGGGAAATGAGAGTTAAATTTGCCCGTCCAGACACCTCCAGCTAGCCTCTCATTGGTTCTCGCTATTCCTGTTCATCTTCCGCAGTAATTGCAAACTGTGCCAAACAGGAGGTTGAAGGCGCTGACTCTTCTAGTTGGGAGAGTGTCAGTAAAGCGTCTGGAATGTTGCACCCGAGTACCAGGGGAGGAAAACTGAGACATATTTGAACACGTCTCCCGATCACATGGTTGATCATACTCTGGGTTCCACATGCATGTTTTAGCTGAAGGAAGAATACCTAAAACCTGGGTAGTTGTAACCCGTGGAATGGGTACCATGCAATATGACTTCAAAGGGTCTTCATTTGCTCACCGAACCTCTCCAATCCTATCACTGCTGCGTTTATGCCCCTGTACACATGCTTGATTCTCTTTCGGAGACATAGCAATCCATAGGTTTTAAGATACTAACTAGTCAGGTACATTCTTAGGCGTTTAATATGCGGTGTTGAGTCCATTTCGTTGAGCAAGGAGTAGCTCTTGTCTATTCCATATTTGACTTAAGGAACTTTATCTGTGCTCATTTCAATCTCTGGTTTTATGCAGCACCCCAACTCACATTTACCCTTAAGCAAGCATAAGTTGGTTTTCTAAATTTGAGACCCTGTTCTGTTCTGTAATTCAGTTCCTGTGTAGCCAAGTTTCCATTCCGTGTATTACTGATATCTTATGATGTTTCTTTTTCTGTGTGACTTATTTCAGTTAGAATCATCATACCTGAATCCACTCATTGTGCTGCTAAGGGCCTGATGACACAGATTTCATTGCTGAGTGATATTGCTTTGTAAGTAAATACCACAACTTCTTTCTCCATTTTTCACTTTCTGCGATGTTGAACTTGTACTGTAAACGAGGTTCTTGTAAACAGAGCCGTTCCAAACTTTGGGGTGGCTGTGTCTTTTTGATTTTAATTTCCCTAAGCTATAGGACCATAAGTGGCAGTGCCCTAGGCTCTGTTGCTTTGTTTTCCAGATGTTTCAGGAAACACCATACACTTCTCCCTAGTGGTTGTTGGCAATTTACATCCCACCCATCAGCATAACAAGGCTCCCAGTTCTCCATGGCCTGTCCTGCCTTTCTGGATTTTACACTTTTTTCAGATGGCCCTTTTGACCGGGGGGAAGTGAAACTTCATTGTAGTGCAGATTTCCTTTGCAAGCTTGCTTGATTGGCCAAAAAGGGCGTATGCGTTTTTTCCTGAATATATTCAGGAAAAAACGCATACGCCCTTTTTGGCCAAGTGCATCATTGTGGACGTTCTGCCTCTTTTCCTATGCTTTCAATGCAATTCCAGTCTACCTCCTGAAATCGGTTTCCTGCAATTCTGCCCCCCTTTCAAGTCCTCTTGGCAGCCTTACTTCAGTCTATTTTTGGACGATAGCTGTCATTTATAACTCTGCAGGTTTGTGAATTACAGTGCCCCTGAGCTCCTTTCTTCAACTCTCTTTCTTGTTACCTGGCCGCAACACCGCAGGATGGCTTCAGGCCCTAATCTGGTTCCGGCCTGGCATGCTGATCCTTTGGTTATTTCCTCTTCCTGGTGGGAAATGAGAGTTAAATTTGCCCGTCCAGACACCTCCAGCTAGCCTCTCATTGGTTCTCGCTATTCCTGTTCATCTTCCGCAGAAATTGCAAACTGGGACAAACAGGAGGTTAAAGGGACTGACTCTCCAAGTCGAGAGAGTGTTAGTAAAGCGTCTGGAATGTTACACCCGAGTACCAGGGTACGAAAACTGAGACATATTTGAACACGTCTCCCGATCACATGGTTGATCATACTCTAGGTTCCACATGCATGTTTTAGATGAAGGAAGAATACCTTAAACCTGGGTAGTTGAAACCCGTGGAATGGGTACCATGCAATATGACTTCAAAGGGTCTTCATTTGCTCACCGAACCTCTCCAATCCTATCACTGCTGCGTTTATGCCCCTGTACACATGCTTGATTGTCTTTTGGAGACATAGCAATCCATAGGTTTTAAGATACTTACTAGTCAGGTACATTCTTAAGCGTTTAATATGCGGTGTTGAGTCCATTTCGTTGAGCAAGGAGTAGCTCTTGTCTATTCCATATTTGGCTTAAGGAACTTTATCTGTGCTCATTTCAATCTCTGGTTTTATGCAGCACCCCAACTCACCTTTCCCCTTAAGCAAGCATAAGTTGGTTTTCTAAATTTGAGACCCTGTTCTGTTCTGTAATTCAGTTCCTGTGTAGCCAAGTTTACATAACGTGTATTACTGATATCTTATGATGTTTCTTTTTCTGTGTGACTTATTTCAGTTAGAATCATCATACCTGAATCCACTCATTGTGCTGCTAAGGGCCTGATGACACAGATTTCATTGCTGAGTGATATTGCTTTGTAAGTAAATACCACAACTTCTTTATCCATTTTTCACTTTCTGTGATGTTGAACTTGTACTGTAAACGAGGTTCTTTTAAACAGAGCCATTCCAAACTTTGGGGTGGCTGTGTCGTTTTTATTTTAATTTCCCTAAGCTATAGGACCATAAGTGGAAGTGCCCTAGGTTCTGTTGCTTTGTTTTTTAGATGTTTCAGGAAACACCATACACTTCTCCTGAGTGGTTGTTGGCAATTTACATCCCGCCCATCAGCATAACAAGGCTCCCAGTTCTCCATGGCCTGTCCTGCCTTTCTGGATTTTACACTTTTTTCAGATGGCCCTTTTGACCGGGGGGAAGGGAGACTTCATTGTAGTGCAGATTTCCTTTGCAAGCTTGCTTGGTTGGCCAAAAAGGGCGTATGCGTTTTTTCCTGAATATATTCAGGAAAAAACGCATACGCCCTTTTTGGCCAAGTGCATCATTGTGGACGTTCTGCCTCTTTTCCTATGCTTTCAATGCAATTCCAGTCTACCTCCTGAAATCGGTTTCCTGCAATTCTGGCCCGCGTTCAAGTCCTCTTGGCAGCCTTACTTCAGTCTATTTTTGGGCGATAGCTGTCATTTATAACTCTGCAGGTTTGTGAATTACAGTGCCCCTGAGCTCCTTTCTTCAACTCTCTTTCTTGTTACCTGGCCGCAACACCGCAGGATGGCTTCAGGCCCTAATCTGGTTCCGGCCTGGCATGCTGAGCCTTTGGTTAATTCCTCTTCCTGGTGGGAAATGAGAGTTAAATGTGCCCGTCCAGACACCTCCAGCTAGCCTCTCATTGCTTCTCACTATTCCTGTTCATCTTCCGCAGAAATTGCAAACTCGGACAAACAGGAGGTTAAAGGGACTGACTCTCCAAGTGGGGAGAGTGTTAGTAAAGCGTCTGGAATGTTGCACCCGAGTACCAGGGGAGGAAAACTGAGACATATTTGAACACGTCTCCCGTTCACATGGTTGATCATACTCTCGGTTCCACATGCATGTTCTAGCTGAAGGAAGAATACCTTAATCCTGGAGAGTTGAGACCCGTGTAATGGGTACCATGCAATATGACTTCAAAGGGTTTTCATTTGCTCACCGAACCTCTCCAATCCTATCACTGCTGCGTTTATGCCCCTGTACACATGCTTGATTCTCTTTCGGAGACATAGCAATCCCTAGGTTTTAAGATACTTACTAGTCAGGTACATTCTTAGGAGTTCAATATGCGGTGTTGAGTCCATTTCGTTGAGCAAGGAGTAGCTCTTGTCTATTCCATATTTGGCTTAAGGAACTTTATCTGTGCTCATTTCAATCTCTGGTTTTATGCAGCACCCCAACTCACCTTTCCCCTTAAGCAAGCATAAGTTGGTTTTCTAAATTTGAGACCCTGTTCTGTTCTGTAATTCAGTTCCTGTGTAGCCAAGTTTACATTCCGTGTATTACTGATATCTTATGATGTTTCTTTTTCTGTGTGACTTATTTCAGTTAGTATCATCATACCTGAATCCACTCATTGTGCTGCTAAGGGCCTGATGACACAGATTTCACTGCTGAGTGATATTGCTTTGTAAGTAAATACCACAACTTCTTTATCCATGTTTCACTTTCTGCGATGTTGAACTTGTACTGTAAATGAGGTTCTTGTAAACAGAGCCGTTCCAAACTTTGGGGTGGCTGTGTCTTTTTGATTTTAAATTCCCTAAGCTATAGGACCATAAGTGGAAGTGCCCTAGGTTCTGTTGCTTTGTCTTTAGATGTTTCAGGAAACACCATACACTTCTCCCGAGTGGTTGTTGGCAATTTACATCCCGCCCATCAGCATAACAAGGCTCCCAGTTCTCCATGGCCCTTCCTGCCTTTCTGGATTTTACACTTTTTTCAGATGGCCCTTTTGACCGGCGGGGGGAAGTGAGACTTCATTGTAGTGCAGATTTCCTTTGCAAGCTTGCTTGGTTGGCCAAAAAGGGCGTATGCGTTTTTTCCTGAATATATTCAGGAAAAAACGCATACGCCCTTTTTGGCCAAGTGCATCATTGTGGACGTTCTGCCTCTTTTCCTATGCTTTCAATGCAATTCCAGTCTACCTCCTGAAATCGGTTTCCTGCAATTCTGCCCCGCTTTCAAGTCCTCTTGGCAGCCTTACTTCAGTCTAGTTTTGGACGATAGCTGTCATTTATAACTCTGCAGGTTTGTGAATTACAGTGCCCCTGAGCTCCTTTCTTCAACTCGCTTTCTTTTGAGCTGGCCGCAACACCGCAGAATGGCTTCAGGCCCTAATCTGGTTCTGGCATGGCACGCTGAGCCTTTGGTTAATTCCTCTTCCTGGTGGAAATGAGAGTTAAATATGCCCGTCCAGACACCTCCAGGTAGTCTCCATTGGTTCTCGCTATTCCTGTTCATCTTCCGCAGAAATTGCAAACTGGGCCAAACAGGAGGTTAAAGGGACTGACTCTCCAATTGGGGAGAGTGTTAGTAAAGCGTCTGGAATGTTGCACCCGAGTACCAGGGGAGGAAAACTGAGACATATTTGAACACGTCTCCCGTTCACATGGTTGATCATACTCTGGGTTCCACATGCATGTTCTAGCTGAAGGAAGAATACCTTAAACCTGGAGAGTTGAGACCCGTGTAATGGGTACCATGCAATATGACTTCAAAGGGTCTTCATTTGCTCACCGAACCTCTCCAATCCTATCACTGCTGCGTTTATGCCCCTGTACACATGCTTGATTCTCTTTCGGAGACATAGCAATCCATAGGTTTTAAGATACTTACTAGTCAGGTACATTCTTAGGCGTTTAATATGGGGTTTTGAGTCCATTTCGTTGAGCAAGGAGTAGCTCTTGTCTATTCCATATTTGGCTTAAGGAACTTTATCTGTGCTCATTTCAATCTCTGGTTTTATGCAGCACCCCAACTCACCTTTCCCATTAAGCAAGCATAAGTTGGTTTTCTAAATTTGAGACCCTGTTCTGTTTTGGAATGCAGTTCCTGTGTAGCCAAGTTTACATTCCGTGTATTAGTGATATCTTATGATGTTTCTTTTTCTGTGTGACTTATTTCAGTTAGAATCATCGTACCTGAATCCACTCATTATGCTGCTACGGGCCTGATGACATAGATTTCATTGCTGAGTGATACTGCATTGTACGTAAGTACCACAAGTTCTTTATCCATTTTTCACTTTCTGTGATATTGAACTTGTACGGTAAACGAGGTTCTTGTAAACGGAGTCGTCCCAAACTTTGTGGTGGCTGTGTCTTTTTGATTTTAATTTCCCTAAGCTATAGGACCATAAGTGGAAGTGCCCTAGGCTCTGTTGCTTTGTTTTTTAGATGTTTCAGGAAACACCATACACTTCACCTGAGTGTCTGTTGGCAATTTACATCCCGCCCATCAGCATAACAAGGCTCCCAGTTCTCCATGGCCTGTCCTGCCTTTCTGGATTTTACACTTTTTTCAGATGGCCCTTTTGACCGGGGGGAAGTGAGACTTCATTGTAGTGCAGATTTCCTTTGCAAGCTTGCTTGGTTGGCCAAAAAGGGCGTATGCGTCTTTTCCTGAATATATTCAGGAAAAGACGCATACGCCCTTTTTGGCCAAGTGCATCATTGTGGACGTTCTGCCTCTTTTCCTATGCTTGAAATGCAATTCCAGTCTACCTCCTGAAATCGGTTTCCTGCAATTCTGCCCCGCTTTCAAGTCCTCTTGGCAACCTTACTTCAGTATATTTTTGGACGATAGCTGTCATTTATAACTCTGCAGGTTTGTGAATTACAGTGCCCCTGAGCTCCTTTCTTCAACTCGCTTTCTTTTGAGCTAGCCGCAACACCGCAGGAGGGCTTCAGGCCCTAATCTGGTTCCGGCACGGCACGCTGAGCCTTTGGTTATTTCCCCTTCCTGGTGGGAAATGAGAGTTAAATTTGCCCGTCCAGACACCTCCAGCTAGCCTCTCATTGGTTCTCGCTATTCCTGTTCATCTTCCGCAGAAATTGCAAACTGGGCCAAACAGGAGGTTAAAGGGACTGACTCTCCAAGTGGGGAGAGTGTTAGTAAAGCGTCTGGAATGTTGCACCCGAGTACCAGTTGAGGAAAACTGAGACATATTTGAACACGTCTCCCGATCACATGGTTGATCATACTCTGGGTTCCACATGCATGTTTTAGCTGAAGGAAGAATACCTAAAACCTGGGTAGTTGAAACCCGTGGAATGGGTACCATGCAATATGTCTTCAAAGGGTCTTCATTTGCTCACCGAACCTCTCCAATCCTATCACTGCTGCGTTTATGCCCCTGTACACATGCTTGATTCTCTTTCGGAGACATAGCAATCCCTAGGTTTTAAGATACTTACTAGTCAGGTACATTCTTAGGAGTTCAATATGCGGTTTTGAGTCCATTTCGTTGAGCAAGGAGTAGCTCTTGTCTATTCCATATTTGGCTTAAGGAACTTTATCTGTGCTCATTTCAATCTCTGGTTTTATGCAGCACCCCAACTCACCTTTCCCCTTAAGCAAGCATAAGTTGGTTTTCTAAATTTGAGACCCTGTTCTGTTTTGTAATTCAGTTCCTGTGTAGCCAAGTTTACATTCCGTGTATTACTGATATCTTATGATGTTTCTTTTTCTGTGTGACTTATTTCAGTTAGTATCATCATACCTGAATCCACTCATTGTGCTGCTAAGGGCCTGATGACACAGATTTCACTGCTGAGTGATATTGCTTTGTAAGTAAATACCACAACTTCTTTATCATGTTTCACTTTCTGCGATGTTGAACTTGTACTGTAAATGAGGTTCTTGTAAACAGAGCCGTTCCAAACTTTGGGGTGACTGTGTCTTTTTGATTTTAAATTCCCTAAGCTATAGGACCATAAGTGGAAGTGCCCTAGGTTCTGTTGCTTTGTTTTTTAGATGTTTCAGGAAACACCATACACTTCTCCCGAGTGTCTGTTGGCAATTTACATCCCGCCCATCAGCATAACAAGGCTCCCAGTTCTCCATGGCCTGTCCTGCCTTTCTGGATTTTACACTTTTTTCAGATGGCCCTTTTGACCGGGGAGAAGTGAGACTTCATTGTAGTGCAGATTTCCTTTGCAAGCTTGCTTGGTTGGCCAAAAAGGGCGTATGCGTTTTTTCCTGAATATATTCAGGAAAAAACGCATACGCCCTTTTTGGCCAAGTGCATCATTGTGGACGTTCTGCCTCTTTTCCTATGCTTTCAATGCAATTCCAGTCTACCTCCTGAAATCGGTTTCCTGCAATTCTGCCCCGCTTTCAAGTCCTCTTGGCAGCCTTACTTCAGTATATTTTTGGACGATAGCTGTCATTTATAACTCTGCAGGTTTGTGAATTACAGTGCCCCTGAGCTCCTTTCTTCAACTCGCTTTCTTTTGAGCTGGCCGCAACACCGCAGGATGGCTTCAGGCCCTAATCTGGTTCAGGTATGGCACGCTGAGCCTTTGGTTATCTCCTCTTCCTGGTGCGAAATGAGAGTTAAATTTGCCCGTCCAGACACCTCCAGCTAGCCTCTCATTGGTTCTCGCTATTCCTGTTCATCTTCCGCAGAAATTGCAAACTGGGCCAAACAGGAGGTTAAAGGCGCTGACTCTCCAAGTGGGGAGAGTGTTAGTAAAGCGTCTGGAATGTTGCACCCGAGTACCAGGGGAGGAAAACTGAGACATATTTGAACACGTCTCCCGATCACATGGTTGATCATACTCTGGGTTCCACATGCATGTTTTAGCTGAAGGAAGAATACCTAAAACCTGGGAAGTTGAAACCCGTGGAATGGGTACCATGCAATATGACTTCAAAGGGTCTTCATTTGCTCACCGAACCTCTCCAATCCTATCACTGCTGCGTTTATGCCCCTGTACACATGCTTGATTCTCTTTCGGAGACATAGCAATCCATAGGTTTTAAGATACTTACTAGTCAGGTACATTCTTAGGAGTTTAATATGCGGTGTTGAGTCCATTTCGTTGAGCAAGGAGTAGCTCTTGTTTATTCCATATTTGGCTTAAGGAACTTTATCTGTGCTCATTTCAATCTCTGGTTTTATGCAGCACCCCAACTCACCTTTCCACTTAAGCAAGCATAAGTTGGTTCTCTAAATTTGAGACCCTGTTCTGTTCTGTAATTCAGTTCCTGTGTAGCCAAGTTTACATTCCGTGTATTACTGATACCTTATGATGTTTCTTTTTCTGTGTGACTTATTTCAGTTAGAATCATCATACCTGAATCCACTCATTGTGCTGCTAAGGGCCTGATGACACAGATTTTATTGCTGAGTGATATTGCTTTGTAAGTAAATACCACAAATTCTTTATCCATTTTTCACTTTCTGCGATGTTGAACTTGTACGGTAAACGAGGTTCTTGTAAACAGAGGCGTCCCAAATTTTGGGGTGGCTGTGTCTTTTTGATTTTAATTTCCCTAAGCTATAGGACCATAAGTGGAAGTGCCCTAGGCTCTGTTGCTTTGTTTTTTAGATGTTTCAGGAAACACCATACACTTCTCCCGAGTGTCTGTTGGCAATTTACATCCCGCCCATCAGCATAACAAGGCTCCCAGTTCTCCATGGCCCTTCCTGCCTTTCTGGATTTTACACTTTTTTCAGATGGCCCTTTTGACCGGCGGGGGGAAGTGAGACTTCATTGTAGTGCAGATTTCCTTTGCAAGCTTGCTTGGTTGGCCAAAAAGTGCGTATGCGTTTTTTCCTGAATATATTCAGGAAAAAACGCATACGCCCTGTTTGGCCAAGTGCATCATTGTGGACGTTCTGCCTCTTTTCCTATGCTTTCAATGCAATTCCAGTCTACCTCCTGAAATCGGTTTCCTGCAATTCTGCCCCGCTTTCAAGTCCTCTTGGCAGCCTTACTTCAGTCTATTTTTGGACGATAGCTGTCATTTATAACTCTGCAGGTTTGTGAATTACAGTGCCCCTGAGCTCCTTTCTTCAACTCGCTTTCTTGTGACCTGGCCGCAACACCGCAGGATGGCTTCAGGCCCTAATCTGGTTCTGGCATGGCACGCTGAGCCTTTGGTTAATTCCTCTTCCTGGTGGGAAATGAGAGTTAAATATGCCGGTCCAGACACCTCCAGGTAGTCTCCATTGGCTCTCGCTATTCCTGTTCATCTTCCGCAGAAATTGCAAACTGGGACAAACAGGAGGTTAAAGGGACTGACTCTCCAAGTCGGGAGAGTGTTAGTAAAGCGTCCGGAATGTTGCACCCGAGTACCAGGGTACGAAAACTGAGACATATTTGAACACGTCTCCCGATCACATGGTTGATCATACTCTAGGTTCCACATGCATGTTTTAGCTGAAGGAAGAATACCTTAAACCTGGGTAGTTGAAACCCGTGGAATGGGTACCATGCAATATGACTTCAAAGGGTCTTCATTTGCTCACCGAACCTCTCCAATCCTATCACTGCTGCGTTTATGCCCCTGTACACATGCTTGATTCTCTTTCGGAGACATAGCAATCTATAGGTTTTAAGATACTTACAAGTCAGGTACATTCTTAGACGTTTAATATGCGGTGTTGAGTCCATTTCGTTGAGCAAGGAGTAGCTCTTGTCTATTGCATATTTGGCTTAAGGAACTTTATCTGTGCTCATTTCAATCTCTGGTTTTATGCAGCACCCCAACTCACCTTTCCCCTTAAGCAAGCATAAGTTGGTTTTCTAAATTTGAGACCCTGTTCTGTTCTGTAATTCAGTTCCTGTGTAGCCAAGTTTCCATTCCGTGTATTACTGATATCTTATGATGTTTCTTTTTCTGTGTGACTTATTTCAGTTAGAATCATCATACCTGAATCCACTCATTGTTCTGCTAAGGGCCTGATGACACAGATTTCATTGCTGAGTGATATTGCTTTGTAAGTAACTACCACAACTTCTTTCTCCATTTTTCACTTTCTGCGATGTTGAACTTGTACTGTAAACGAGGTTCTTGTAAAGAGAGCCATTCGAAACTTTGGGGTGGCTGTGTCTTTTTGATTTTAATTTCCCTAAGCTATAGGACCATAAGTGGAAGTGCCCTAGGCTCTGTTGCTTTGTTTTTTAGATGTTTCAGGAAACACCATACACTTCTCCCGAGTGGTTGTTGGCAATTTACATCCCGCCCTTCAGCATAACAAGGCTCCCAGTTCTCCAGGGCCTGTCCTGCCTTTCTGGATTTTACACTTTTTTCAGATGGCCCTTTTGACCGGGGGGAAGGGAGACTTCATTGTAGTGCAGATTTCCTTTGCAAGCTTGCTTGGTTGGCCAAAAAGGGCGTATGCGTTTTTTCCTGAATATATTCAGGAAAAAAACGCATACGCCCTTTTTGGCCAAGTGCATCATTGTGGACATTCTGCCTCTTTTCCTATGCTTTCAATGCAATTCCAGTCTACCTCCTGAAATCGGTTTCCTGCAATTCTGCCCCGCTTTCAAGTCCTCTTGGCAGCCTTACTTCAGTCTATTTTTGGACGATAGCTGTCATTTATAACTCTGCAGGTTTGTGAATTACAGTGCCCCTGAGCTCCTTTCTTCAACTCGCTTTCTTGTGACCTGGCCGCAACACCGCAGGATGGCTTCAGGCCCTAATCTGGTTCCGGCACGGCACACTGAGCCTTCGGTTATTTCCTCTTCCTGGTGGGAAATGAGAGTTAAATTTGCCCGTCCAGACACCTCCAGGTAGTCTCCATTGGTTCTCGCTATTCCTGTTCATCTTCCGCAGAAATTGCAAACTGGGCCAAACAGGAGGTTAAAGGGACTGACTCTCCAAGTGGGGAGAGTGTTAGTAAAGCGTCTGGAATGTTGCACCCGAGTACCAGGGGAGGAAAACTGAGACATATTTGAACACGTCTCCCATTCACACGGTTGATCATACTCTGGGTTCCACATGCATGTTTTAGCTGAAGGAAGAATACCTTAAACCTGGAGAGTTGAGACCCGTGTAATGGGTACCATGCAATATGACTTCAAAGGGTCTTCATTTGCTCACCGAACCTCTCCAATCCTATCACTGCTGCGTTTATGACCCTGTACACATGCTTGATTCTCTTTCGGAGAAATAGCAATCCATAGGTTTTAAGATACTTACTAGTCAGGTACATTCTTAGGCGTTTAATATGCGGTGTTGAGTCCATTTCGTTGAGCAAGGAGTAGCTCTTGTCTATTCCATATTTGGCTTAAGGAACTTTATCTGTGCTCATTTCAATCTCTGGTTTTATGCAGCACCCCAACTCACCTTTCCCCTTAAGCAAGCATAAGTTGGTTTTCTAAATTTGAGACCCTGTTCTGTTTTGGAATTCAGTTCCTGTGTAGCCAAGTTTACATTCCGTGTATTAGTGATATCTTATGATGTTTCTTTTTCTGTGTGACTTATTTCAGTTAGAATCATCGTACCTGAATCCACTCATTATGCTGCTACGGGCCTGATGACATAGATTTCATTGCGGAGTGATTTTGCATTGTACGTAAGTACCACAAGTTCTTTATCCATTTTTCACTTTCTGCGATATTGAACTTGTACCGTAAACGAGGTTCTTGTAAACAGAGCCATCCCAAACTTTGGGGTGGCTGTGTCTTTTTGATTTTAATTTCCCTAAGCTATAGGACCATAAGTGGAAGTGCCCTAGGCTCTGTTGCTTTGTTTTTTAGATGTTTCAGGAAACACCATACACTTCTCCAGAGTGGCTGTTGGCAATTTACATCCCGCCCATCAGCCTAAGAAGGCTCCCAGTTCTCCACGGCCTGTCGTGCCTTTATGGATTTTACACTTTTTTCAGATGGCCCTTTTGACCAGGTGGAAGTGAGACTTCATTGTAGTGCAGATTTCCTTTGCAAGCTTGCTTGGTTGGCCAAAAAGGGCGTATGCGTTTTTTCCTGAATATATTCAGGAAAAAACGCATACGCCCCTTTTGGCCAAGTGCATCATTGTCGAGTTTCTGACTCTCTTCATATGCTTTCAATGCAATTCCAGTCTACCTCCTGAAATCGGTTTCCTGCAATTCTGCCTTGCTTTCAATGCCTCTTCATAGCCTTACCTCAATATATTTTTTAAAAATAGTTGGCCTTTATAACTCTGCAGGTTTTTGAATTGCAGTGGCCCTTAGCTCCATTTTTTAGCTCTTATTTTTGTGGTCTTGCCCCATAACCACAGGATTCCTTGAGCCCTATTTTTCTTCTGGGGCACCTTGCTGTGCCTTTGTTTAATTCTTCTTACTGATGTGATATTAGAGTGACATGTGCCCATTGAAACCGCTACAGCTAGTTTCTCACTGGTTCCCCCTATTCCCATTCATCCTCTGCACCAACTGCAGACTGTGCGATACCAGAACTTAAAGGCATTGACTCCATGTGGGGATGTTGTTAGTAAAGCGGCTGGAATGTCGATCCGGAGCCCCAGGAGTGGAAAAATGAGGTGCGTTTTAGAAACCTTTCCCGATCATATGGTATACCAGTCGCTGGGTTTCCCAAGCATGGTTTAGCTGTAGGAAGATTCCCTTCAACCTGGAGTGTTGGGACCCTTGGACTGAGTAGCATGAAGTATTGCATTAAACTTTCGGCAGTTGCTCACCAAAGCTCACCAATCCTGTCAGCCCCAAGTGTCCAGCCTTATGTCTTATCCAGCTGTGGGTTTATATGTGGTCAATCCAGGTTGCATCACAGCCCCTGAGCGAATTTTGTAAGAATTTTTCTCTCTTTCATTGTTTCAGCGTTTTGTTTTTAAAATTTATTTCTATAATGGGGTTTAGCTCCTTTTCACTGTTGTGTTTGTGCCACTCTGCACACACTTGATTCCCTTATGGAGATATATCAATACATGGGTTTTAAGATTCTTATTCCTCAGATATATTTCTCTGCGGTGTATAGGGTGTGTTGAGGCCTGTTCATTGAGCAAGGTGTAGATCTTGTCTAATACCTATTTGGTTTATTGAACGGTATCTGTGCTAATTTCAAACTCTGGTTTTATGCATCACCCCACCTCTCCTTTCCCCTTAAGCTGACATAAGTGTGTTTTCTAAATGTGAGACACTGTTCTGTTCTGTAATTCATTTCTTGTGCAGCCATATTTACCCTCCCTCTATAAGTGATATCTTATGATATGTTTCTTTTTCTGTTTGACTTATTTCAAGTAGTATTATCGGACCTAAATCCACTCTTTATCCTTCTACTAGCCTTATTACATTGATTTCATGGTGAAGAGATATTCCATTGTACATAAGTACCACATCTTCTTTATCCATTGTTCTCTTTCCTGGGATATTTAAGGTGTACTGAAGTTGAGGTTCTTGTAAACAGAGTAGCCCTAAACTGTGGTGTGCTTGTGTCTTGTTGATTTTTAGACTTCCCTAGATATACTCCCATGATTGGAAGTGTCCTATGCTCTGTAGCTCTGTTTTTTAGATGATTTAGGAACCACCATACACTTCTCCAGAGTGGCTCTCGGCAGTTCACACACTGCCCATCAGCGTATAAAGGCTCCCTGTTCTCCATGGTCTGTCCTGCATTTCTGGTTTTTACAATTTTTTAGGATGGCCCTTTTGACCGGTGGGAAGTGAGACTTCTTTGTTGTGCACATTTGCATTGCTTGCTTGCTTCGTTGCCCATAAAGTGCGTATGCGTTTTTTCCTGGATATAATCAGGAAAAAACGCATATGCCCTTTTGGGCCAACTGCATCATTGTCGAAATTCTGCCGCTTTTCATGTGCATTAAAGACGAGTCCAATCAATCTCTTGAAATCTGTTTCTTGCAATTCTGTCTTGCATTCAGATCCTCTTCTTTGCCTTACCTCAACATATTTTTGGACGTTAGTTTTCATTTATAACTCTGCAGGTTTGTGAATTGCAGTGACCCTGAGCTCCATTTTTTAAGTTGCTCTTTTGTGAGCTGGCCTCAAACCCGCAGGATTGCTTCAGGCCCTATTTTGGCTCCGGCGAGGCAGGCTGAGCCTTTCTTTAATTCTTATTCTTAATGGGAAATTAGAGTGATATGTGTCCGTCCAAACCCCTACAACTCTTCTCTCATTGGTTCCCCCTCTTCCTGTTCATCCTCCTCACAATTTGCAAAATGTGTGAAACAGAAGTTTAAATGTGCTGATTCTCCAAGTGGGGAGATTCTAAGTAGCGTGGCTGGAATGGTGAACAGGAGCACCAGGAGAGGATAAATGAGGTGCATTTTAGACACATCTCCCGATCACATGGTGTACAGTCCTCTGGGTTTTCCATGCATGTTTTAGCTGTAGGAAGATCCCTTGAACCTGCAGATTTGGGACCCATTGAATGGGTACCAGGTAGTATTACTTTAAAGGGTGTGCATTTCCTCACCCAACCTCACATTTCTCTTAGCGCAAACAGTTTCCAGCCTTATGTCTCATCCTGCTGTGGGTCTAGATGTGTTCAATCCATGTTGCATCACCGTCCCTGAGGAAAAGTTGTAAGAGGTTTTCTCTGTCTCTCTGTCGTTTAGTTTTTTCAATTTATTACTATATTGGTTACAGCTGATTTTCAAAGCTCTGTTTCTTGCTGCTGTACATCCACTTGATTCACGTACAGAGAGACATCAATAAATTCTTTTTCAGATTCTTACCAGTCGTATATATTCTTTTCCGGTGACTTGAGTGTGCTGAGTGCAGTTCTTTTAGCTACCGTGTAGGCCTTGTTGATTATCAGTTTGGTATTTGGAATGGTATCTTTGCTAATTTCAACCTCCTGGATGATGCCTCACCCCTCCCCACCTTTCCCGTTTAGCAGCCTTATGCGTGTTTTCTACATATTTGACTATGTTTTTGTTTTGTAATTTATTTCATGTGTAGCCATTTTGGATTCCACCTTTAAGTGATATCTTATGATATGTGTCTTTTTCTTTTTGAATTCTGTCACTTAGAATGATCATACGTAACTCCTCCGGAGTTGTTACAACTGGCCATATTTCATTGATTTCCAGGCTGAATAATATTCCACTCTACCTAAGTACCACATCTTTATCCATTTTTTCCCTCCAGAGACATTTAAGTTATATCCTAGTCGAGGATCTTTTAAACAGAGAGGGGGTAAACATTGGGGTGCCTGTGTCCTCTCGATTTTTGTTTTTCCCAAGATATACGTCCATGAGTGCAAGTGCCCTATGCTCTGTAGCTCATTTTTTAGATGCTTTAGTAAACACAATACACTTCTCCAGAATGGCCGTTGGCAATATACATTTCCACTATAAGTCTCACAGGGCTCCCTCTTCTCGTTGCCCTGTCCTGCATTTCTGTTGTTTACGCTTTATGAGGATGGCTCTTCTGACTGATGCGAAGTGATATCTTTTGTAGTATTGACTTCCAGTGCCCACCTGTTTGGTTGGCTAAAAAAGTGTATGCCCTTTTCTTGAATATATACAGAAAAGAACGCATACACCCTTTTTGGCCAACTGCAATGTTGGCAATGTTCAGCTCCTTTTCTTGTGCTTAATGGCGAGTCCTTTCTACCTCCTCAAATCCTTTTCCTGCCATTCTCCCTTGCTTACAAGTCCTTTTCTCTGACTTTCCTCAAGACATTTTTCAGTGATGGATATTTTCAACTCTGCAGTTTTGTGAATTTTACTGCCCCTGAGTTCCATTGTTCAACTCGTGTTTATGGGAACTGGCCACAAAGCAGCGGGATTTCCTCAAGCCCTATACTGTTTCCATGGGCAACCCTAGCCTTTGGTCAATTCGTCTTCCTGATTGGAAATTAGAGTGACATGTGCCTGTCTGAACACCTAGGACTTGTCTCTCATTGTTCCTCATCCTTCTGCTTCATCCTCTGGACAAATTCCAAACTGTACGCAACAGGATGTTGACAGTGCTGACATCTCCAAGTGGGGAGACTGTTAGTAAAGACGCTGGAGGGGTGAACCCGAGCACCAGGAGATGAGGAGATGAGATGCCTTTTCCAAACTCTTCCCGATCAGACGGTATACCATCCTCTGGGTGTGACAGACATGTTTTAGCAGTAGGAAGAGTCCCATTCATGTAAGGAGAACACCAGGGCTTTTTCAAAATCAGTGTCTCCCCGAAACCCAAACTGGGGAAGTTTTTAAGCTACGGCTACACATATGTTCATTAAGGGCCTTGGGAAGTAGGCAGAGTCCAAACTTTAGGTGATTGAAGTCTTCAGGGTCAGAAGCACTCACCACCAGCTTCCCTTAGGCTACACTTTAACTGTCATTGATAGATGATGTCAATAAAAATATCTATTCTTTTTCAGATTATTTCCCCTTATAGGTTATTGCAAAATGTTGAGTGTAGTTCCCTGTGCTATACAGTAGTTCCTTGTTGATGATCTATTTTATACATAGCAGTGTGTATGTGTTCATTCCAAACTGTTAATTTATCCCTCCTCCCACCTTTCCCCTTTGGTAATAATAAATTATAAGATTTTATACTTCTCAGAAATGGGGGAGCTGAAAGAGAGGTATCATTTTCAATGGAAAAGCATTTAAAACAAGATTGAAGGTTTAACCAAGATTATTAGCTGTACATCCTTGGAAAGAAATCACTTCGTTTCTCTAATATTGACCTGACAAATAAGACAAACCTTTTCACTGAACTTGCTTATAAAAAGTGATGGAAATATCAAATGGAAGTGTTAAAAACATCTTATTTTACCCGAGCCTTATACACTGTTCTATGTTAACTACAGTTTGGCTCACACATCTGTTCATTGAGGTTACAATAGTCTCAATTTCTGTTACTGATCCTCCAGAGTGGACCCCAACAAGTGTCCCCCTGCCCAGTGTCATTGGGGCCAACAGATCGAGACTGAGTTTGGTTCACAAGCAAAGGAAACTTTATATTTTGATCAGAGAATGGAGAGGTGAGAGCATGCACTACCCCGTGGGCTGTGGGCTGGGCTGCTGTGTAGAGATCCTGTCAGAGTCAGTGGGAGGGAGGGAGGCGGCGGAGCTCTCGAGGGCCGGGTTGGCTGTAGCTCAGGCTCTATATCGTGGAGTCTGCACTGGGCCCCAGGAGCTGAGGTGTCAACCCAGCCATTCTGCACTAGGAAATCTGGTCTGAAGTGCCGGGTGTGGAAGCTCTGCATGCGGGACCCTAGGAGCACGTGAAATTAGACAAAGCACAAAGGATAAAAAAGGTTAGACTTGACTTTATTGCCCAGATTCTATTTTTATCTCCCAGGGATTTTTAATGGGCTTTGCTGGGGACAAACCCCTCCTCTGCCTTTTGTCCCGTTCCTCATTCTTGGAGTGCTGAGGGTGCAGACCCTTCTTCTGTAACTGCTGAGTGCTGAGTTGGGAGCCCTCATACCCTGGGGCGAGGGTCAGAGCTTCTCCCCAGCAGCCTCCCGGTGACGTTGATTGTCCCCAGGACCCCTGCCTCCCTGCTCGTCCACCTGAGCACCAGCATTGGAAGTGTTATAGATTCTAATGACCTTTAAGGGTCCAGGAAAGAGATATGCAGAGACGCTGTGGGGGCCGGTTTCACCCCGCCCCACATTTGTTCGGCCACCTTAGGCTGACCGTCTCTGCCAGCCTAGATGATCTGACCAGTAGTCTGCGCTTTCTTCAATTAGGCCCCTGAATTAACGTACAAACAGCACCAGGTGTCAGAGCCCTGCCCGCTCAACTCCCAGACAGTCCAGGGTCAGTGGTGATCAAGGACCATGATGGCTACTGAGTCAACAGCCTTTTGAAGTAAACAGGAGTCCAGCCGGTCTTATTGGCCACCATCATCACGGTGTCTGTAGGCTTTTCTATGGTGACAGTGTGGTATACTCTTCCCCCGCCAAGATTATTAGCTCCCCTCTGGGTGCAGTAAGTCCTGCAAGCAGTAGTCTACTCTTTTGGGACACACTCTTGTTGTTTTATGAGAGAAACTCCAGGTCAAGTGATGTTCACACGAGTCGTCATGGTGCCCTGTTGCCCCCGGTTATCTCTCTGGATGTTGGAGTTGGAGGGCCTCCTCACTCGAGGTCGGTGTGCCCACGGAGCGAACCCTGCAACTTCAGGGCATGGTTGGTGGTTAGGATCACCACGTGGGGTCCTTTTCCCTTAGGAGGGAGGTGGCCTTTTGGGCTGCTGATTTCCAGGTTTTTAGATACCGCCAGTATCTTGGCCAGATGTGGCAGTGGGCCAAGCCCCTTAGTGACCGTAGTTTATCCTACCTGGATGGCATTCTTGCATTGTTCCATTTCAAGTGGTCCCAGTTTTTGCACTAATTCTCCAATGGCGATTCACCTTTCACCGGGAATGTAAAGGTCAAAGGGTTTAGCTAAATTAGGGAGTTCCAGGGCAAGGGTCTGAATTGACTGCTCTTTCCATTCTTGAAAGGCCACTTCTGGATTCTATTCAAAAGGATCATCATCGTTTCCTTTCAGTGTTTCATATAGAGGCCCAGCTAGTAGACTGTAGTTAGGGATCCAGAAGCAGCAAACCCTGGCCTCCCCAGGAACCCCTAAGCTGTCTTCTAGTTTTAGAAAGGGGTAAGGCTGAAAATGGTTTCTTCCCTTTCCTGGGATGGGCTTCTCTGACCTTCTGTGAGAATGAAGCCCAGGCAGGTCACCGCAGTCTGTGATATTTGAGCTTTTTCTTGGACAACTTCTATCCTTTATTGGCTTGGTAGTTCAGAGGCCTCCTTAGTAGGGCTGGTGATCAGAATGTCGTCTGCATATTGAAGGAGGGTTTCCTTTTCCAGAGGTAGAACTTTTAGGTCTTTAGCTAAGCTTTCCCCAAAGATGGTGTGGGAATTTTTGCACCCTTGGGGCCAGACGGCCCGGAAGTATTGTTTTAGTTGTATGTTGAGTCCTGCCACTCACAAGCCAAAATTTCTTGTGACTCTGGGACTAATGGAATACAAAAGAAGGCATCATTGAAGACTAATACAGAATACCATGTCCTGGTGGTTGGTAGAATGACCAGCAGGGTGTAGGAATTAGGAGCAACTGGAGGTATATCCTCGGTGGCTTCACTGACTGTCCTGACATCCTTTACCAGGTCCCCAGCAGCCCATGGGGCTCTCGTGGTCAGACCAATCCCAGAATATGGAGCTCACCTGGGCAGGTACCCCACCCCCACCCCAGCCCACGGGGCTCTCGTGGTCAGGCCCCTCCCAGGATACAGAGCTACCCTTGCAGGTACCGTGGCAGGGCTGGGCACACAGGAACCGTGCACATAGCCCTCATTGCAGAGCACCCCCAGCTCACCTGTCGCTCAGAGCTGACACAGAGCACCTCAGAGCAGGACTTGAACTAACAAACAGCAGCTGCGACAGGTCTGTGACCCTGGGCATCACTCCGTGAGGCCTCCCTCCACCTGGTCTTCCAGAGACTTCCACTGCACCCGGGGCACCAGGCCTCTGTCTCCAACCACCACCCACCCCTCCTCTCCCTGACTCCTGGGTTCCTCTCATTAGGAGAGGGTTTTCTTGAAGTTGTCTCCCACTCATGGGCCAGATAAAATGATTAGAAAACAAGCCAAAGCTGCAGCCCCTTGTCTATCCTGACTCTCAGGAGCCCACACCTGTTCCTTGGACCTGGCCGGTTCAGCAAGTTCCATTTTCTGCAACTGTGAGCCCCTGAGGGGTGATGATTGGCTGACCTGGGCAGCCTTACCGTGCCGGCCAGCCCTCCCCAGGTGTGCCTGGGTTGAGATCAATATAAATACCACTCCAGGCAGCAAGAGCCCCTGCAGCCGTGCCTGACGCCATTTTCTCTGCCCTGTCAGCAGTCTCGGGGCTGGGCTGGTGGGAGGGAGTGAGAGGCCACGGCTTTGTGGGTGGCCCAGTGTGAGTGGGGCTCTGCTGGACTTTCTGCAGCAGTTGCCAGGCTGCCACCTGCTAAAGAAGAGGGTGTGTCACCCATACCTGCTGCTGGAATTTCTCCCTGGGCAGAGGTGAGGAAGGAAAAAAGCAGTGGGGGCAGGGACAGGACGGGTATCTCAGGCAGGGAAATGGAAATCTTCCAGAAGAGCACCCAGGGCCAGGACCATCCTGGCTGGCCTGCAGGCACCAAGTCGGCCGGCATGCTGTCACTCGTGTGGCTCTATGGCCCTTCCTCTAGGCTTTCAAGTCCTTGTATATATTCAGGTGTTTTACCTGGGACGGGTGGGAATAGTTCAGCAGCAACTGGCCTGGGGCTCAGCTCACGTTTACTCACAGATGCCTCGGCACGGTGCCCCAGCTTTGCAATGAGGACGCTTGTTGCGTGGGGGCTGCTGGCTGAATGGGAGATGATTCCCCACCACTGACCAACTTCAGAATTGTTTACAACTGGAGCAAGTGCCCTGATACGGTTTTCCTCTGTGTAACTGGTGGGTTCTGTGTTTTTTTTCTCTTTTTCGTTTTTGGTTCAAGGTAGATTTTATTCCTCTTTTTTGTATTTACAGATATAAGCATGGAAATAATTTATTCATATAAATACATGTATGTGCAGGGAATAATTGTTTTTTCTGTTTTATTTTTTAAATTTTATTTCCTTTTAATTTTGAATTTTATTTTATATTTTTATACAGCATGTTCTTATTGGTTATCTATTTTATACATATAAATGTATACATGCCAATCCCAGTCTCTCAACTCCTCCCACCACCACCCCCCCAACAGCTTTCCCCCCTTGTTGTCCATACGTTTGTTGTCTACATCTGTTGCTCTATTTATGCCTTGCAAAATGGTTAATCTGTACAGTTTTTCTAGGTTCCACATATATGTATGAATATACAGGATTTGTTTTTCTATTTCTGACTTACTTCACTCTGTATGACAGTCTCTAGATCCATCGACGTCTCTACAAATGACCCGATTTCATTCCTTTTCATGGCTTAGTAATATTCCATTTTATATATGTACCACAGCTTTATGCATTCGTCTGTCTGTGGGCATTTAGGTTGCTTCCATTACCTCGATATTGTAAATAGTGATGCAATGAACATTGCGGTGAATGACTCTTTTTGATTTATGGTTTTGTCTGGGTATATGTCCAGTACTGGGATTGCTGTATCATATGGTAATTCTATTGTTAGTTTCTTAAGAAATTCCATATTGTTCTCCATAATGACTGTATCAATTTATATTCCCAACAATAGTGGAAGAGGGTTCCTTTTCTCCACACCCTTTCCAGCAATTTTTGTTTGTAGATTTTCAATGATGCCTATTCTACCAGGTGTGAGGTGATACCTCATTGTTGAATCCATTTCGTTGAGCAAGGGGTAGCTCTTGTCTATTCCATATTTGGCTTATGGAACGGTATCTGTGCTAATTTCAAACTCTGCTTTTATGCAGCACCCCACCTGACCTTCCGCCTTAAGCAAGCATAAGTTGGTTTTCTAAATTTGAGGCCCTGTTCTGTTTTGTAATTCAGTTCATGTGTAGCCAAGTTCACATTCCGTGTATTAGTGATACCTTATGATGTTTCTTTTTCTGTGTGACTTATTTCACTTAGAATCATCGTGCCTCAATCCACTCATTATGCTGGTACGGGCCTGGTGACATAGATTTCATTGCTGAGTGGTATTCTGTTGTACAGAAGTACCGCAACTTCTTTATCCATTATTTGCTCTCTGGGATATTTAACTTGTGCCACAGAAGAGATTCCTGTAAAAACAGCCGTCCCAAATTTTGGGGTGGCTGTGTCTTTTTGATTTTAATTTCCCTAAGCTATAGGACCATAAGTGGAAGTGCCCTAGGCTCTGTTGCTTTGTTTTTTCGATGTTTCAGGAAACACCATACACTTCTCCCGAGTGTCTGTTGGTAATTTACATCCCGCCCATCAGCATAACAAGGCTCCCAGTTCTCCATGGCCTGTCCTGCCTTTCTGGATTTTACAGTTTTTTCTGATGGCCCTTTTGACAGGGGGGAAGTGAGACTTCATTGTAGTGCAGATTTCCTTTGCAAGCTTGCTTGGTTGGCCAAAAAGGGCGTATGCGTTTTTTCCTGAATATATTCAGGAAAAAACGCATACGCCCTGTTTGGCCAAGTGCATCATTGTCGACGTTCTGCCTCTTTTCCTGTGTTTTAAATGCAATCCAATTCCGATTCCTCCTGAAATCGGTTTCCTGCAATTCTGCCCCGCATTCAATTCCTCTTGGCAGCCCTACTTCAGTATATATTCGGACTATAGCTGTCTTTTATAAATCTGCAGGTTTGTGAATTACAGTGCCCCTGAGCTCCTTTCTTCAACTCGCTTTCTTGTGAGCTGGCCACAACACCGCAGGATTGCTTCAGGCCCTAATCTGGTTCCGGCACGGCATGCTGAGCCTTTGGTTTATTCCTCTTCCCTGTGGGAAATGAGAGTTAAATTTGCCCGTCCAGACACCTCCAGCTAGTCTCTCATTGGTTCTCCCTGTTTCTGTCCATCTTCCGCAGAAATTGCAAACTGGGCCAAACAGGAGGTTAAAGGCACTCACTCTCCAAGTGAGGAGAGTGTTAGTAAAGCGTCTGGAATGTTGCACCCGAGTACCAGGGAATGAAAAGTGAGACACATTTGAACACATTTCTCTATCATACGGTGGATCATACTCTGGGTTCCACATCCATGTTTTAGCTGAAGGAAGAATCCCTTAAACCTGGAGAGTTGAGACCCGTGGAATGGGTACCATGCAATATGACTTCAAAGGGTCTGCATTTGCTCACCGAACCTCACCAATCTTATGAGCCCCAAGTGTCCATCCTTATGTGTCACCCAGCTCTGGGTGTAGATAAGGTAAATGCAGGTTGCATCAGAAGCCTTGAATGAATTACTTAAGTATTGCTCTCTATATCACTGTCATTGTGTTTTGTTTAAGAAATTTATTTTTAATATGGGATTTAGCTGATTTTCACTGCTTTAATGCCGCTGTACACACTCTTGATTCTCTTACAGAGATATACAATTCCATAGCTTTTATGATTCTTACTAGTCAGGTATATTCCTAGGCGTTGAATATGGGGTGTTGAGTCCATTTCGTTGAGCAAGGAGTAGCTCTTGTCTATTCCATATTTGGCTTATAGAACTTTATCTGTGCTCATTTCAATCTCTGGTTTTATGCAGCACCCCAACTCACCTTTCCCCTTAAGCAAGCATAAGTTGGTTTTCTAAATTTGAGACCCTGTTCTGTTTTGGAATGCAGTTCCTGTGTAGCCAAGTTTACATTCCGTGTATTAGTGATATCTTATGATGTTTCTTTTTCTGTGTGACTTATTTCAGTTAGAATCATCGTACCTGAATCCACTCATTATGCTGCTACGGGCCTGATGACATAGATTTCATTGCTGAGTGATACTGCATTGTACGTAAGTACCACAAGTTCTTTATCCATTTTTCACTTTCTGCGATATTGAACTTGTACCGTATATGATGTTCTTGTAAACAGAGCCATCCGAAACTTTGGGGTGGCTGTGTCTTTTTGATGTTAATTTCCCTAAACTATAGGACCATAAGTGGAAGTGCCCTAGGCTCTGTTGCTTTGCTTTTTTGATGTTTCTGGAACACCATACACTTCTCCCGAGTGTCTGTTGGCAATTTACATCCCGCCCATCAGCATAACAAGGCTCCCAGTTCTCCATGGCCTGTCCTTCCTTTCTGGATTTTACACTTTTTTCAGATGGCCCTTTTGACCGGGGGGAAGTGAGACTTCATTGTAGTGCAGATTTCCTTTGCAAGCTTGCTTGGTTGGCCAAAAAGGGCGTATGCGTTTTTCCCTGAATATATTCAGGAAAAAACGCATACGCCCTTTTTGGCCAAGTGCATCATTGTGGACGTTCTGCCTCTTTTCCTATGCTTTCAATGCAGTTCCATTCTACCTCCTGAAATCGGTTTCCTGCAATTCTGCCCCGCATTCAAGTCCTCTTGGCAGCCTTACTTCAGTATATTTTTGGACGATAGCTGTCATTTATAACTCTGCAGGTTTGTGAATTACAGTGCCCCTGAGCTCCTTTCTTCAACTCGCTTTCTTGTGACCTTGCCGCAACACTGCAGGATGGCTTCAGGCCCTAATCTGGTTCCGGCATGGCATGCTGAGCCTTTGGTCAATTCCTCTTCCTGGTGGGAAATGAGAGTTAAATTTGCCCGTCCAGACACCTCCAGCTAGTCTCTCATTGGTTCTCGCTATTCCTGTTCATCTTCCGCAGAAATTGCAAACTGGGCCAAACAGGAGGTTAAAGGGACTGACTCTCCAAGTCGGGAGAGTGTTAGGAAAGCGTCTGGAATGATACACCCGAGTACCAGCGTACGAAAACTGAGACATATTTGAACACGTCTCCTGATCACATGGTTGATCATATTCTAGGTTCCACATGCATGTTTTAGCTGAAGGAAGAATACCTTAAACCTGCAGAGTTGAGACCCGTGGAATGGGAACCATGCAATATGACTTCAAAGGGTCTTCATTTGCTCACCGAACCTCTCCAATCCTATCACTGCTGCGTTTACGCCCCTGTACACAGGCTTGATTCTCTTTTGGAGACATAGCAATCCATAGGTTTTAAGATACTTACTAGTCAGGTACATTCTTAGGCGTTTAATATGGGGTGTTGAGACCATTTCGTTGAGCAAGGAGTAGCTCTTGTCTATTCCATATTTGGCTTAAGGAACTTTATCTGTGCTCATTTCAATCTCTGGTTTTATGCAGCACCCCAACTCACCTTTCCCCTTAAGCAAGCATAAGTTGCTTTTCTAAATTTGAGACCCTGTTCTGTTTTGGAATTCAGTTTCTGTGTAGCCAAGTTTACATTCTGTGTATTAGTGATATCTTATGATGTTTCTATTTCTGTGTGAATTATTTCAGTTAGAATCATCGTACCTGAATGCACTCATTATGCTGCTACGGGCCTGATGACATAGATTTCATTGCTGAGTGATACTGCATTGTACGTAAGTACCACAAGTTCTTTATCCATTTTTCACTTTCTGTGATATTGAACTTGTACGGTAAACGAGGTTCTTGTAAACAGAGGCGTCCCAAACTTTGGGGTGGCTGTGTCTTTTTTATTTTAATTTCCCTAAACTATAGGACCATAAGCGGAAGTGCCCTAGGCTCTGTTGGTTTGTTTTTTAGATGTTTCAGGAAACACCATACACTTCTCCCGAGTGTCTGTTGGCAATTTACATCCCGCCCATCAGCATAACAAGGCTCCCAGTTCTCCATGGCCTGTCCTGCCTTTCTGGATTTTACACTTTTTTCAGATGGCCCTTTTGACCGGGGGGAAGTGAGACTTCATTGTACTGCAGATTTCCTTTGCAAGCTTGCTTGGTTGGCCAAAAAGGGCGTATGCGTTTTTTCCTGAATATATTCAGGAAAAAACGCATACGCCCTTTTTGGCCAAGTGCATCATTGTGGACGTTCTGCCTCTTTTCCTATGCTTTCAATGCAATTCCAGTCTACCTCCTGAAATCGGTTTCCTGCAATTCTGCCCCGCTTTCAAGTCCTCTTGGCAACCTTACTTCAGTCTATTTTTGGACAATAGCTGTCATTTATAACTCTGCAGGTTTGTGAATTACAGTGCCCCTGAGCTCCTTTCTTCAACTCGCTTTCTTGTGATCTGCCGCAACACCGCAGGATGGCTTCAGGCCCTAATCTGGTTCCGGCACGTCACGCTGAGCCTTTGGTTATTTCCTCTTCCTGGTGGGAAATGAGAGTTAAATTTGCTCGTCCAGACACCTCCAGCTAGTCTCTCATTGGTTCTCCCTATTCCTGTACATCTTCCGCAGAAATTGCAAACTGGGCCAAACAGGAGGTTAAAGGCGCTGACTCTCCAAGTGGGGAGAGTGTTAGTAAAGCGTCTGGAATGTTGCACCCGAGTACCAGGGGAGGAAAACTGAGACATATTTGAACACGTCTCCCGTTCACATGGTTGATCATACTCTGGGTTCCACATGCATGCTTTAGCTGAAGGAAGAATACCTTAAACCTGCAGAGTTGAGACCCGTGGAATGGGTACCATGCAATATGACTTCAAACGGTCTTCATTTGCTCACCGAACCTCTCCAATCCTATCACTGCTGCGTTTATGCCCCTGTACACATGCTTGATGCTTTTTTGGAGACATAGCAATCCATAGGTTTTAAGATACTTACTAGTCAGGTACATTCTTAGGCGTTTAATATGGGGTGTTGAGTCCATTTCGTTGAGCAAGGAGTAGCTCTTGTCTATTCCATATTTGGCTTAAGGAACTTTATCTGTGCTCATTTCAATCTCTGGTTTTATGCAGCACCCCAACTCACCTTTCCCCTTAAGCAAGCATAAGTTGCTTTTCTAAATTTGAGACCCTGTTCTGTTTTGGAATTCAGTTCCTGTGTAGCCAAGTTTACATTCTGTGTATTAGTGATATCTTATGATGTTTCTTTTTCTGTGTGACTTATTTCAGTTAGAATCATCGTACCTGAATCCACTCATTATGCTGCTACGGGCCTGATGACATAGATTTCATTGCTGAGTGATACTGCATTGTACGTAAGTACCACAAGTTCTTTATCCATTTTTCACTTTCTGTGATATTGAACTTGTACGGTAAACGAGATTCTTGTAAACAGAGGCGTTCCAAACTTTGGGGTGGCTGTGTCTTTTTTATTTTAATTTCCCTAAGCTATAGGACCATAAGTGGAAGTGCCCTAGGCTCTGTTGCTTTGTTTTTTCGATGTTTCAGGAAACACCCTACACTTCTCCCGAGTGTCTGTTGGCAATTTACATCCCGCCCATCAGCATAACAAGGCTCCCAGTTCTCCATGGCCTGTCCTGCCTTTCTGGATTTTACACTTTTTTCAGATGGCCCTTTTGACCGGGGGGAAGTGAGACTTCATTGTAGTGCAGATTTCCTTTGCAAGCTTGCTTGGTTGGCCAAAAAGGGCGTATGCGTTTTTTCCTGAATATATTCAGGAAAAAACGCATACGCACTTTTTGGCCAAGTGCATCATTGTGGACGTTCTGCCTCTTTTCCTATGCTTTCAATGCAATTCCAGTCTACCTCCTGAAATCGGTTTCCTGCAATTCTGCCCTGCTTTCAAGTCCTCTTGGCAGCCTTACTTCAGTATATTTTTGGACGATAGGTGTCATTTATAACTCTGCAGGTTTGTGAATTACAGTGCCCCTGAGCTCCTTTCTTCAACTCGCTTTCTTTTGAGCTGGCCGCAACACCGCAGGATGGCTTCAGGCCCTAATCTGGTTCCGGCACGGCACGCTGAGCCTTTGGTTAATTCCTCTTCCTGGTGGGAAATGAGAGTTAAGTTTGCCCGTCCAGACACCTCCAGCTAGTCTCTCATTGGTTTTCGGTATTCCTGTTCATCTTCTGCAGAAATTGCAAACTGGGCCAAACAAGAGATTAAAGGGACTGACTCTCCAAGTCGGGAGAGTGTTAGTAAAGCGTCTGGATTGTTGCACCCGAGTACCAGGGTACGAAAACTGAGACATATTTGAACACGTCTCTCGATCACATGGTTGATCATACTCTAGGTTCCACATGCATGTTTTAGCTGAAGGAAGAATACCTTAAACCTGGGTAGTTGAAACCCGTGGAAAGGGTACCATGCAATATGACTTCAAACGGTCTTCATTTGCTCACCGAACCTCTCCAATCCTATCACTGCTGCGTTTATGCCCCTGTACACATGCTTGATTCTCTTTCGGAGACATAGCAATCCATAGGTTTTAAGATACTTACTAGTCAGGTACATTCTTAGGCGTTTAATATGCGGTGTTGAGTCCATTTCGTTGAGCAAGGAGTAGCTCTTGTCTATTCCATATTTGGCTTAAGGAACTTTATCTGTGCTCATTTCGATCTCTGGTTTTATGCAGCACCCAAACTCACCTTTCCCCTTAAGCAAGCATAAGTTGGTTTTCTAAATTTGAGACCCTGTTCTGTTCTGTAAATCAGTTACTGTGTAGCCAAGTTTACATTCCGTGTATTACTGATATCTTACGATGTTTCTTTTTCTGTGTGACTTATTTCAGTTAGAATCATCATACCTGAATCCACTCATTGTGCTGTTAAGGGCCTGATGACATAGATTTCATTGCTGAGTGATATTGCTTTGTAAGTAAATACCACAACTTCTTTATCCATTTTTCACTTTCTGCGATGTTGAACTTGTAGTGTAAACGAGGTTCTTGTAAACAGAGCCGTTCCAAACTTTGGGGTGGCTGTGTCTTTTTGATTTTAATTTCCCTAAGCTATAGGACCATAAGTGGAAGTGCCCTAGGCTCTGTTGCTTTGTTTTTTCGATGTTTCAGGAAACACCATACACTTCTCCCGAGTGTCTGTTTGCAATTTACATCCCGCCCATCAGCATAACAAGGCTCCCAGTTCTCCATGGCCTGTCCTGCCTTTCTGGATTTTACACTTTTTTCAGATGGCCCTTTTGACCGGGGGGAAGTGAGACTTCATTGTAGTGCAGATTTCCTTTGCAAGCTTGCTTGGTTGGCCAAAAAGGGCGTATGCGTTTTTTCCTGAATATATTCAGGAAAAAACGCATACGCCCTTTTTGGCCAAGTGCATCATTGTGGACGTTCTGCCTCTTTTCCTATGCTTTCAATGCAATTCCAGTCTACCTCCTGAAATCGGTTTCCTGCAATTCTGCCCCGCTTTCAAGTCCTCTTGGCAGCCTTACTTCAGTATATTTTTGGACGATAGCTGTCATTTATAACTCTGCAGGTTTGTGAATTACAGTGCCCCTGAGCTCCTTTCCTCAACTCGCTTTCTTTTGAGCTGGCCGCAACACCACAGGATGGCTTCAGTCCCTAATCTGGTTCCGGCACGGCACGCTGAGCCTTTGGTTATTTCCTCTTCCTGGTGGGAAATGAGAGTTAAATTTGCACGTCCAGACACCTCCAGCTAGTCTCTCATTGGTTCTCGCTATTCCTGTTCATCTTCCGCAGAAATTGCAAACTGGGCCAAACAGGAGGTTAAAGGCGCTGACTCTCCAAGTGGGGAGAGTGTTAGTAAAGCGTCTGGAATGTTGCACCCGAGTACCAGGGGAGAAGAACTGAGACATATTTGAACACGTCTCCCGTTCACATGGTTGATCATACTCTGGGTTCCACATGCATGTTTTAGCTGAAGGAAGAATACCTTAAACCTGCAGAGTTGAGACCCGTGGAATGGGTACCATGCAATATGACTTCAAAGGGTCTTCATTTGCTCACCGAACTTCTCCAATCCTATCACTGCTGCGTTTATGCCCCTGTACACACGCTTGATTCTCTTTTGGAGACATAGCAATCCATAGGTTTTATGATACTTACTAACAGGTACATTCTTAGGCGTTTAATATGGGGTGTTGAGTCCATTTCGTTGAGCAAGGAGTAGCTCTTTTCTATTCCGTATTTGGCTTAAGGAACTTTATCTGTGCTCATTTCAATCTCTGATTTTACGCAGCACCCCAACTCAACTTTCCCCTTAAGCAAGCATAACTTGGTTTTCTAAATTTGAGACCCTGTTCTGTTTTGGAATTCAGTTCCTGTGTAGCCAAGTTTACATTCCATGTATTAGTGATATCTTATGATGTTTCTTTTTCTGTTTGACTTATTTCAGTTAGAATCATCGTACCTGAAGCCACTCATTATGCTGCTACAGGCCTGATGACATAGATTTCATTGCGGAGTGATACTGCATTGTACGTAAGTACCACAAGTTCTTTATCCATTTTTCACTTTCTGTGATATTGAACTTGTACGGTAAACGAGGTTCTTGTAAACAGAGGCGTCCCAAACTTTGGGGTGGCTGTGTCTTTTTGATTTTAATTTCCCTAAGCTATAGGACCATAAGTGGAAGTGCCCTAGGCTCTGTTGCTTTGTTTTTTAGATGTTTCAGGAAACACCATACACTTCTCCCGAGTGTCTGTTGGCAATTTACATCCCGCCCATCAGCATAACAAGGCTCCCAGTTCTCCATGGCCTGTCCTGCCTTTCTGGATTTTACACTTTTTTCAGATGGCCCTTTTGACCAGGGGGAAGTGAGACTTCATTGTAGTGCAGATTTCCTTTGCAAGCTTGCTTGGTTGGCCAAAAAGGGCGTATGCGTTTTTTCCTGAATATATTCAGGAAAAAATGCATAAGCCCTTTTTGGCCAAGTGCATCATTGTGGACGTTCTGCCTCTTTTCCTATGCTTTCAATGCAATTCCAGTCTACCTCCTGAAATCGGTTTCCTGCAATTCTGCCCCGCCTTCAAGTCCTCTTGGCAGCGTTACTTCAGTATATTTTTGGACGATAGCAGTCATTTATAACTCTGCAGGATTGTGAATTACAGTGCCCCTGAGCTCCTTTCTTCAACTCGCTTTCTTTTGAGCAGGCCGCAACACCGCAGGATGGCTTCAGGCCCTAATCTGGTTCCGGCACGGCACGCTGAGCCTTTGGTTATTTCCTCATCCTGGTGGGAAATGAGAGTTAAATTTGCCCGTCCAGACACCTCCAGCTAGTCTCTCATTGGTTCTCGCTATTCCTGTTCATATTCCGCAGAAATTGCAAACTGGGCCAAACAGGAGGTTAAAGGCGCTGACTCTCCAAGTGGGGAGAGTGTTAGTAAAGCGTCTGGAATGTTGCACCCGAGTACCAGGGGAGAAAAATTGAGACATATTTGAACACGTCTCCCGTTCACACGGTTGATCATACTCTGGGTTCTACATGCATGTTTTAGCTGAAGGAAGAATACTTTAAACCTGCAGAGTTGAGACCCGTGGAATGGGTACCATGCAATATGTCTTCAAACGGTCTTCATTTGCTCACCGAACCTCTCCAATCCTATCACTGCTGCATTTACGCCCCTGTACACACGCTTGATTCTCTTTTGGAGACATAGCAATCCATAGGTTTTAAGATACTTACTAGTCAGGTACATTCTTAGGCGTTTAATATGGGGTGTTGTGTCCATTTCGTTGAGCAAGGAGTAGCTCTTGTCTATTCCATATTTGGCTTAAGGAACTTTATCTGTGCTCATTTCAATCTCTGGTTTTATGCAGCACCCCAACTCACCTTTCCCCTTAAGCAAGCATAAGTTGCTTTTCTAAATTTGAGACACTGTTCTGTTTTGGAATTCAGTTCCTGTGTAGCCAAGTTTACATTCTGTGTATTAGTGATATCTTATGGTGTTTCTTTTTCTGTGTGACTTATTTCAGTTAGAATCATCGTACCTGAATCCACTCATTATGCTACTATGGGCCTGATGACATAGATTTCATTGCTGAGTGATACTGCATTGTACGTAAGTACCACAAGTTCTTTATCCATTTTTCACTTGCTGTGATATTGAACTTGTACGGTAAATGAGGTTCTTGTAAACAGAGGCGTCCCAAACTTTGGGGTGGCTGTGTCTTTTTTATTTTAATTTCCCTAAGCTATAGGACCATAAGTGGAAGTGCCCTAGGTTCTGTTGCTTTGTTTTTTAGATGTTTCAGGAAACACCATACACTTCTCCCGAGTGTCTGTTGGCAATTTACATCCCGCCCATCAGCATAACAAGGCTCCCAGTTCTCCATGGCCTCTCCTGCCTTTCTGGATTTTACACTTTTTTCAGATGGCCCTTTTGACCGGGGGGAAGTGAGACTTCATTGTAGTGCAGATTTCCTTTGCAAGTTTGCTTGGTTGGCCAAAAAGGGCGTATGCGTTTTTTCCTGAATATATTCAGGAAAAAACGCATACGCCCTTTTTGGCCAAGTGCATCATTGTGGACGTTCTGCCTCTTTTCCTATGCTTTCAATGCAATTCCAGTCTACCTCCTGAAATCGGTTTCCTGCAATTCTGCCCCGCTTTCAAGTCCTCTTGGCAGCCTTACTTCAGTATATTTTTGGACGATAGCTGTCATTTATAACTCTGCAGGTTTGTGAATTACAGTGCCCCTGAGCTCCTTTCTTCAACTCGCTTTCTTTTGAGCAGGCCGCAACACCGCATGATGGCTTCAGGCCCTAATCTGGTTCCGGCACGGCACGCTGAGCCTTTGGTTATTTCCTCTTCCTGGTGGGAAATGAGAGTTAAATTTGCCCGTCCAGACACCTCCAGCTAGTCTCTCATTGGTTCTCCCTATTCCTGTTCATCTTCCGCAGAAATTGCAAACTGGGCCAAACAGGAGGTTAAAGGCGCTGACTCTCCAAGTGGGGAGAGTGTTAGTAAAGCGTCTGGAATGTTGCACCCGAGTACCAGGGGAGAAGAACTGAGACATATATGAATACGTCTCCCGTTCACACGGTTGATCATACTCTGGGTTCCACATGCATGTTTTAGCTGAAGGAAGAATACCTTAAACGTGGAGAGTTGAGACCCGTGTAATGGGTACAATGCAATATGACTTCAAAGGGTCTTCATTTGCTCACCGAACCTCTCCAATCCTATCACTGCTGCGTTTACGCCCCTGTACACAGGCTTGATTCTCTTTTGGAGACATAGCAATCCATAGGTTTTAAGATACTTACTAGTCAGGTACATTCTTAGGCGTTTAATATGGGGTGTTGAGTCCATTTTGTTGAGCAAGGAGTAGCTCTTGTCTATTCCATATTTGGCTTAAGGAACTTTATCTGTGCTCATTTCAATCTCTGGTTTTATGCAGCACCCCAACTCACCTTTCCCCTTAAGCAAGCATAAGTTGCTTTTCTAAATTTGAGACCCTGTTCTGTTTTGGAATTCAGTTCCTGTGTAGCCAAGTTTACATTCTGTGTATTAGTGATATCTTATGATGTTTCTTTTTCTGTGTGACTTATTTCAGTTAGAATCATCGTACCTGAATCCACTCATTATGCTGCTACGGGCCTGATGACATAGATTTCATTGCTGAGTGATACTGCATTGTACGTAAGTACCACAAGTTCTTTATCCATTTTTCACTTTCTGTGATATTGAACTTGTACGGTAAACGAGATTCTTGTAAACAGAGGCGTCCCAAACTTTGGGGTGGCTGTGTCTTTTTTATTTTAATTTCCCTAAGCTATAGGACCATAAGTGGAAGTGCCCTAGGCTCTGTTGCTTTGTTTTTTAGATGTTTCAAGAAACACCATACACTTCTCCCGAGTGTCTGTTGGTAATTTACATCCCGCCCATCAGCATAACAAGGCTCCCAGTTCTCCATGGCCTGTCCTGCCTTTCTGGATTTTACACTTTTTTCAGATGGCCCTTTTGACCGGGGGGAAGTGAGACTTCATTGTAGTGCAGATTTCCTTTGCAAGCTTGCTTGGTTGGCCAAAAAGGGCGTATGCGTTTTTTCCTGAATATATTCAGGAAAAAACGCATACGCACTTTTTGGCCAAGTGCATCATTGTGGACGTTCTGCCTCTTTTCCTATGCTTTCAATGCAATTCCAGTCTACCTCCTGAAATCGGTTTCCTGCAATTCTGCCCTGCTTTCAAGTCCTCTTGGCAGCCTTACTTCAGTATATTTTTGGACGATAGGTGTCATTTATAACTCTGCAGGTTTGTGAATTACAGTGCCCCTGAGCTCCTTTCTTCAACTCGCTTTCTTTTGAGCTGGCCGCAACACCGCAGGATGGCTTCAGGCCCTAATCTGGTTCCGGCACGGCACGCTGAGCCTTTGGTTAATTCCTCTTCCTGGTGGGAAATGAGAGTTAAGTTTGCCCGTCCAGACACCTCCAGCTAGTCTCTCATTGGTTTTCGGTATTCCTGTTCATCTTCCGCAGAAATTGCAAACTGGGCCAAACAAGAGATTAAAGGGACTGACTCTCCAAGTCGGGAGAGTGTTAGTAAAGCGTCTGGATTGTTGCACCCGAGTACCAGGGTACGAAAACTGAGACATATTTGAACACGTCTCTCGATCACATGGTTGATCATACTCTAGGTTCCACATGCATGTTTTAGCTGAAGGAAGAATACCTTAAACCTGGGTAGTTGAAACCCGTGGAAAGGGTACCATGCAATATGACTTCAAACGGTCTTCATTTGCTCACCGAACCTCTCCAATCCTATCACTGCTGCGTTTATGCCCCTGTACACATGCTTGATTCTCTTTCGGAGACATAGCAATCCATAGGTTTTAAGATACTTACTAGTCAGGTACATTCTTAGACGTTTAATATGCGGTGTTGAGTCCATTTCGTTGAGCAAGGAGTAGCTCTTGTCTATTCCATATTTGGCTTAAGGAACTTTATCTGTGCTCATTTCGATCTCTGGTTTTATGCAGCACCCAAACTCACCTTTCCCCTTAAGCAAGCATAAGTTGGTTTTCTAAATTTGAGACCCTGTTCTGTTCTGTAAATCAGTTACTGTGTAGCCAAGTTTACATTCCGTGTATTACTGATATCTTACGATGTTTCTTTTTCTGTGTGACTTATTTCAGTTAGAATCATCATACCTGAATCCACTCATTGTGCTGCTAAGGGCCTGATGACATAGATTTCATTGCTGAGTGATATTGCTTTGTAAGTAAATACCACAACTTCTTTATCCATTTTTCACTTTCTGTGATATTGAACTTGTACGGTAAACGAGGTTCTTGTAAACAGAGGCGTCCCAAACTTTGGGGTGGCTGTGTCTTTTTGATTTTAATTTCCCTAAGCTATAGGACCATAAGTGGAAGTGCCCTAGGCTCTGTTGCTTTGTTTTTTAGATGTTTCAGGAAACACCATACACTTCTCCCGAGTGTCTGTTGGCAATTTACATCCCGCCCATCAGCATAACAAGGCTCCCAGTTCTCCATGGCCTGTCCTGCCTTTCTGGATTTTACACTTTTTTCAGATGGCCCTTTTGACCAGGGGGAAGTGAGACTTCATTGTAGTGCAGATTTCCTTTGCAAGCTTGCTTGGTTGGCCAAAAAGGGCGTATGCGTTTTTTCCTGAATATATTCAGGAAAAAATGCATAAGCCCTTTTTGGCCAAGTGCATCATTGTGGACGTTCTGCCTCTTTTCCTATGCTTTCAATGCAATTCCAGTCTACCTCCTGAAATCGGTTTCCTGCAATTCTGCCCCGCCTTCAAGTCCTCTTGGCAGCGTTACTTCAGTATATTTTTGGACGATAGCAGTCATTTATAACTCTGCAGGTTTGTGAATTACAGTGCCCCTGAGCTCCTTTCTTCAACTCGCTTTCTTTTGAGCAGGCCGCAACACCGCAGGATGGCTTCAGGCCCTAATCTGGTTCCGGCACGGCACGCTGAGCCTTTGGTTATTTCCTCATCCTGGTGGGAAATGAGAGTTAAATTTGCCCGTCCAGACACCTCCAGCTAGTCTCTCATTGGTTCTCGCTATTCCTGTTCATCCTCCGCAGAAATTGCAAACTGGGCCAAACAGGAGGTTAAAGGCGCTGACTCTCCAAGTGGGGAGAGTGTTAGTAAAGCGTCTGGAATGTTGCACCCGAGTACCAGGGGAGAAAAATTGAGACATATTTGAACACGTCTCCCGTTCACACGGTTGATCATACTCTGGGTTCTACATGCATGTTTTAGCTGAAGGAAGAATACTTTAAACCTGCAGAGTTGAGACCCGTGGAATGGGTACCATGCAATATGTCTTCAAACGGTCTTCATTTGCTCACCGAACCTCTCCAATCCTATCACTGCTGCGTTTATGCCCTTGTACACACGCTTGATTCTCTTTTGGAGACATAGCAATCCATAGGTTTTATGATACTTACTAACAGGTACATTCTTAGGCGTTTAATATGGGGTGTTGAGTCCATTTCGTTGAGCAAGGAGTAGCTCTTTTCTATTCCGTATTTGGCTTAAGTAACTTTATCTGTGCTCATTTCAATCTCTGATTTTACGCAGCACCCCAACTCAACATTCCCCTTAAGCAAGCATAAGTTAGTTTTCTAAATTTGAGACCCTGTTCTGTTTTGGAATTCAGTTCCTGTGTAGCCAAGTTTACATTCCGTGTATTAGTGATATCTTATGATGTTTCTTTCTCTGTGTGACTTATTTCAGTTAGAATCATCATTCGTGAATCCACTCATTGTGCTGCTAAGGGCCTGATGACATAGATTTCATTGCTGAGTGATATTGCTTTGTAAGTAAATACCACAACTTCTTTATCCATTTTTCACTTTCTGTGATATTGAACTTGTACTGTAAACGAGGTTCTTGTAAACAGAGGCGTCCCAAACTTTGGGGTGGCTGTGTCTTTTTGATTTTAATTTCCCTAAGCTATAGGACCATAAGTGGAAATGCCCTAGGCTCTGTTGCTTTGTTTTTTCGATGTTTCAGGAAACACCATACACTTCTCCCGAGTGTCTGTTGGCAATTTACATCCCGCCCATCAGCATAACAAGGCTCCCAGTTCTCCATGGCCTGTCCTGCCTTTCTGGATTTTACACTTTTTTCAGATGGCCCTTTTGACCGGGGGGAAGTGAGACTTCATTGTAGTGCAGATTTCCTTTGCAAGCTTGCTTGGTTGGCCAAAAAGGGCGTATGCGTTTTTTCCTGAATATATTCAGGAAAAAACGCATACGCCCTTTTTGGCCAAGTGCATCATTGTGGACGTTCTGCCTCTTTTCCTATCCTTTCAATGCAATTCCAGTCTACCTCCTGAAATCGGTTTCCTGCAATTCTGCCCCGCTTTCAAGTCCTCTTGGCAGCCTTACTTCAGTGTATTTTTGGACGATAGCTGTCATTTATAACTCTGCAGGTTTGTGAATTACAGTGCCCCTGAGCTCCTTTCTTCAACTCACTTTCTTTTGAGCTGGCCGCAACACCGCAGGATGGGTTCAGGCCCTAAACTTGTTCGGGCACGGCACGATGAGCCTTTGGTTAATTCCTCTTCCTGGTGGGAAATGAGAGTTAAATTTGCCCGTCCAGACACCTCCAGCTAGTCTCTCATTGGTTCTCGCTATTCCTGTTCATCTTCCGCAGAAATTGCAAACTGGGCCAAACATGAGGTTAAATGGACTGACTCTCCAAGTCGGTAGAGTGTTACTAAAGCGTCTGGAATGTTGCACCCGAGTAGCAGGGGAGGAAAACTGAGACATATTTGAACACGTCTCCCGTTCACACGGTTGATCATACTCTGGGTTCCACATGCATGTTTTAGCTGAAGGAAGAATGCCTTAAACCTGGAGAGTTGAGACCCGTGTAATGGGTTCCATGCAATATGACTTCAAAGGGTCTTCATTTGCTCACCGAACCTCTCCAATCCTATCACTGCTGCGTTTATGCCCCTGTACACACGCTTGATTCTCTTTTGGAGACATAGCAATCCATAGGTTTTAAGATACTTACTAGTCAGGTACATTCTTAGGCGTTTAATATGGGGTGTTGAGTCCATTTCGTTGAGCAAGGAGTAGCTCTTGTCTATTCCATATTTGGCTTAAGGAACTTTATCTGTGCTCATTTCAATCTCTGGTTTTATGCAGCACCCCAACTCACCTTTCCCCTTAAGCAAGCATAAGTTGGTTTTCTAAATTTGAGACCCTGTTCTGTTTTGGAATTCAGTTCCTGTGTAGCCAAGTTTACATTCCGTGTATTAGTGATATCTTATGATGTTTCTTTTTCTGTGTGACTTATTTCAGTTAGAATCATCGTACCTGAATCCACTCATTATGCTGCTACGGGCCTGATGACATAAATTTCATTGCTGAGTGATACTGCATTGTACGTAAGTGCCACAAGTTATTTATCCATTTTTCACTTTCTGTGATATTGAACTTGTACGGTAAACGAGGTTCTTGTAAACAAAGCCGTTCCAAACTTTGGGGTGGCTGTGTCTTTTTGATTTTAATTTCCCTAAGCTATAGGACCATAAATGGAAGTGCCCTAGGTTCTGTTGCTTTGTTTTTTAGATGTTTCAGGAAGCACCATACACTTCTCCCGAGTGGTTGTTGGCAATTTACATCCCGCCCATCAGCATAACAAGGCTCCCAGTTCTCCATGGCCTGTCCTGCCTTTCTGGATTTTACACTTTTTTCAGATGGCCCTTTTGACCGGGGGGAAGTGAGACTTCATTGTAGTGCAGATTTCCTTTGCAAGCTTGCTTGGTTGGCCAAAAGGGCGTATGCGTTTTTTCCTGAATATATTCAGGAAAAACGCATACGCCCTTTTTGGCCAAGTGCATCATTGTGGACGTTCTGCCTCTTTTCCTATGCTTTCAATGCAATTCCAGTCTACCTCCTAATATCGGTTTCCTGCAATTCTGCCCCGCTTTCAAGTCCTCTTGGCAGCCTTACTTCAGTATATTTTTGGACAATAGCTGTCATTTATAACTCTGCAGGTTTGTGAATTACAGTGCCCCTGAGCTCCTTTCTTCAACTCACTTTCTTTTCAGCTGGCCGCAACACCACAGGATGGCTTCAGGCCCTAATCTGGTTCAGGCACGGCACGCTGAGCCTTTGGTTATTTCCTCATCCTGGTAGGAAATGAGAGTTAAATTTGCCCGTCCAGTCACCTCCAGCTAGTCTCTCATTGGTTCTCCCTATTCCTGCTCATCTTCCGCAGAAATTGCAAACTGGGCCAAACAGGAGGTTAAAGGGACTGACTCTCCAAGTCGGGAGAGTGTTAGTAAAGCGTCTGGAATGTTGCACTCGAGTTCCAGGGGTGGAAAACTGAGACATATTTGAACATGTCTCCCGTTCACACGGTTGATCATACTTGGGTTCCACATGCATGTTTTAGCTGAAGGAAGAATACCTTAAACCTGTGTAGTTGAAACCCGTGGAATGGGTACCATACAATATGACTTCAAAGGGTCTTCATTTGCTCACCGAACCTCTCCAATCCTATCACTGCTGCGTTTATGCCCCTGAACACATGCTTCATTCTCTTTCGGAGACATAGCAATCCATAGGTTTTAAGATACTTACTAGTCAGGTACATTTTTAGGCGTTTAATATGGGGTGTTGAGTCCATTTCGTTGAGCAAGGAGTAGCTCTTGTCTATTCCATATTTGGCTTAAGGAACTTTATCTGTGCTCATTTCGATCTCTGGTTTTATGCAGCACCCCAACTCACCTTTCCCCTTAAGCAAGCATAAGTTGGTTTTCTAAATTTGAGACCCTGTTCTGTTCTGTAATTCAGTTCCTGTGTAGCCAAGTTTACATTCCGTGTATTACTGATATCTTATGATGTTTCTTTTTCTGTGTGACTTATTTCAGTTAGAATCATCGTACCTGAATCCACTCATTGTGCTGCTATGGGCCTGATGACATAGATTTCATTGCTGAGTGATATTGCTTTGTAAGTAAATACCACAAATTCTTTATCCATTTTTCACATTCTGCGATGTTGAACTTGTACTGTAAATGAGGTTCTTGTAAACAGAGGCGTCCCAAACTTTGGGGTGGCTGTGTCTTTTTGATTTTAATTTCCCTAAGCTATAGGACCATAAGTGGAAGTGCCCTAGGCTCTGTTGCTTTGTTTTTTAGATGTTTCAGGAAACACCATACACTTCTCCCAAGTGTCTGTTGGCAATTTACATCCCGCCCATCAGCATAACAAGGCTCCCAGTTCTCCATGGCCTGTCCTGCCTTT
Organism: Stenella coeruleoalba; assembly: GCF_951394435.1. Classification (NCBI taxonomy): domain Eukaryota; kingdom Metazoa; phylum Chordata; class Mammalia; order Artiodactyla; family Delphinidae; genus Stenella; species Stenella coeruleoalba. The sequence continues at coordinate 760,187 of NW_027645953.1, forward strand.
CTGGATTTTACACTTTTTTCAGATGGCCCTTTTGACCGGGGGGAAGTGAGACTTCATTGTAGTGCAGATTTCCTTTGCAAGCTTGCTTGGTTGGCCAAAAAGGGCGTATGCGTTTTTTCCTGAATATATTCAGGAAAAAACGCATACGCCCTTTTTGGCCAAGTGCATCATTGTGGACGTTCTGCCTCTTTTCCTATGCTTTCAATGCAATTCCAGTCTACCTCCTGAAATCGGTTTCCTGCTTTTCTGCCCTGCTTTCAAGTCCTCTTGGCAGCCTTACTTCAGTCTATTTTTGGACGATAGCTATCATTTATAACTCTGCAGGTTTGTGAATTACAGTGCCCCTGAGCTCCTTTCTTCAACTCGCTTTCTTGTGAGCTGGCCGCAACACCGCAGGATGGCTTCAGGCCCTAATCTGCTTCCGGCACGGTATGCTGAGCCTTTGGTTATTTCCTCTTCCTGGTGGGAAATGAGAGTTAAATTTGCCCGTCCAGACACCTCCAGCTAGTCTCTCATTGGTTCTCCCAATTCCTGTTCATCTTCCGCAGAAATTGCAAACTGGGCCAAACAGGAGGTTAAAGGCGCTGACTCTCCAAGTGGGGAGAGTGTTAGTAAATCGTCTGGAATGTTGCACCCGAATACCAGGGGAGGAAAACTGAGACATATTTGAACATGTCTCCCGTTCACACGGTTGATCATACTCTGGGTTCCACATGCATGTTTTAGCTGAAGGAAGAATACCTTGAACCTGGAGAGTTGAGACCCGTGGAATGGGTACCATGCAATGTGACTTCAAACGGTCTTCATTTGCTCACCGAACCTCTCCAATCCTATCACTGCTGCGTTTATGCCCCTGTACACATGCTTGATTGTCTTTCGGAGACATAGCAATCCATAGGTTTTAAGATACTTACTAGTCATGTACATTCTTAGGCGTTTAATATGCGGTGTTGAGTCTATTTCGTTGAGCAAGGAGTAGCTCTTGTCTATTCCATATTTGGCTTAAGGAACTTTATCTGTGCTCATTTCGATCTCTGGTTTTATGCAGCACCCCAACTCACCTTTCCCCTTAAGCAAGCATAAGTTGGTTTTCTAAATTTGAGACCCTGTTCTGTTCTGTAATTCAGTTCCTGTGTAGCCAAATTTACATTCCGTGTATTACTGATATCTTATGATGTTTCTTTTTCTGTGTGACTTATTTCAGTTAGAATCATCGTACCTGAATCCACTCATTATGCTGCTATGGGCCTGATGACATAGATTTCATTGCTGAGTGATACTGCATTGTACGTAAGTACCACAAGTTCTTTATCCATTTTTCACTTTCTGTGATATTGAACTTGTACGGTAAATGAGGTTCTTGTAAACAGAGGCGTCCCAAACTTTGGGGTGGCTGTGTCTTTTTGATTTTAATTTCCCTAAGCTATAGGACCATAAGTGGAAGTGCCCTAGGCTCTGTTGCTTTGTTTTTTCGATGTTTCAGGAAACACCATACACTTCTCCCGAGTGTCTGTTGGCAATTTACATCCCGCCCATCAGCATAACAAGGCTCCCATTTCTCCATGGCCTGTCCTGCCTTTCTGGATTTTACACTTTTTTCAGATGGCCCTTTTGACCAGGGGGAAGTGAGACTTCATTGTAGTGCAGATTTCCTTTGCAAGCTTGCTTGGTTGGCCAAAAAGGGCGTATGCGTTTTTTCCTGAATATATTCAGGAAAAAACGCATACGCCCTTTTTGGCCAAGTGCATCATTGTGGACGTTCTGCCTCTTTTCCTATGCTTGAAATGCAATTCCAGTCTACCTCCTGAAATCGGTTTCCTGCAATTCTGCCCCGCTTTCAAGTCCTCTTGGCAGCCTTACTTCAGTCTATTTTTGGACGATAGCTGTCATTTATAACTCTGCAGGTTTGTGAATTACAGTGCCCCTGAGCTCCTTTCTTCAACTCGCTTTCTTGTGAGCTGGCCGCAACACCGCAGGATGGCTTCAGGCCCTAATCTGCTTCTGGCACGGCATGCTGAGCCTTTGGTTATTTCCTCTTCCTGGTGGGAAATGAGAGTTAAATTTGCCCGTCCAGACACCTCCAGCTAGTCTCTCATTGGTTCTCCCTATTCCTGTTCATCTTCCGCAGAAATTGCAAACTGGGCCAAACAGGAGGTTAAAGGCGCTGACTCTCCAAGTGGGGAGAGTGTTAGTAAAGCATCTGGAATGTTGCACCCGAGTACCAGGGTACAAAAACTGAGACATATTTGAACACGTCTCCCGATCACATGGTTGATGATACTCTAGGTTCCACATGCATGTTTTAGCTGAAGGAAGAATACCTTAAACCTGGGTAGTTGAAACCCGTGGAATGGTACCATGCAATATGACTTCAAAGGGTCTTCATTTGCTCACCGAACTTCTCCAATCCTATCACTGCTGCGTTTATGCCCCTGTACACATGCTTGATTGTCTTTCGGAGACATAGCAATCCATAGGTTTTAAGATACTTACTAGTCAGGTACATTCTTAGGCGTTTAATATGCGGTGTTGAGTCCATTTCGTTGAGCAAGGAGTAGCTCTTGTCTATTCCATATTTGGCTTAAGGAACTTTATCTGTGCTCATTTCGATCTCTGGTTTTATGCAGCACACCAACTCACCTTTCCCCTTAAGCAAGCATAAGTTGGTTTTCTAAATTTGAGACACTGTTCTGTTCTGTAATTCAGTTCCTGTGTAGCCAAGTTTACATTCCGTGTATTACTGATATCTTATGATGTTTCTTTTTCTGTGTGACTTATTTCAGTTAGTATCATCATACCTGAATCCACTCATTGTGCTGCTAAGGGCCTGATGACACAGATTTCACTGCTGAGTGATATTGCTTTGTAAGTAAATACCACAACTTCTTTATCATGTTTCACTTTCTGCGATGTTGAACTTGTACTGTAAATGAGGTTCTTGTAAACAGAGCCGTTCCAAACTTTGGGGTGGCTGTGTCTTTTTGATTTTAAATTCCCTAAGCTATAGGACCATAAGTGGAAGTGCCCTAGGTTCTGTTGCTTTGTTTTTTAGATGTTTCAGGAAACACCATACACTTCTCCCGAGTGGTTGTTGGCAATTTACATCCCGCCCATCAGCATAACAAGGCTCCCAGTTCTAAATGGCCTGTCCTGCCTTTCTGGATTTTACACTTTTTTCAGATGGCCCTTTTGATGGGGGAGAAGTGAGACTTCATTGTAGTGCAGATTTCCTTTGTAAGCTTGCTTGGTTGGCCAAAAAGGGCGTATGCGTTTTTTCCTGAATATATTCAGGAAAAAACGCATACGCCCTTTTTGGCCAAGTGCATCATTGTGGACGTTCTGCCTCTTTTCCTATGCTTGAAATGCAATTCCAGTCTACCTCCTGAAATCGGTTTCCTGCAATTCTGCCCCGCTTTCAAGTCCTCTTGGCAGCCTTACTTCAGTATATTTTTGGACGATAGCTGTCATTTATAACTCTGCAGGTTTGTGAATTACAGTGCCCCTGAGCTCCTTTCCTCAACTCGCTTTCTTTTCAGCTGGCCGCAACACCACAGGATGGCTTCAGTCCCTAATCTGGTTCCGGCACGGCACGCTGAGCCTTTGGTTATTTCCTCTTCCTGGTGGGAAATGAGAGTTAAATTTGCACGTCCAGACACCTCCAGCTAGTCTCTCATTGGTTCTCGCTATTCCTGTTCATCCTCCGCAGAAATTGCAAACTGGGCCAAACAGGAGGTTAAAGGCGCTGACTCTCCAAGTGGGGAGAGTGTTAGTAAAGCGTCTGGAATGTTGCACCCGAGTACCACGGGAGAAAAATTGAGACATATTTGAACACGTCTCCCGTTCACACGGTTGATCATACTCTGGGTTCTACATGCATGTTTTAGCTGAAGGAAGAATACTTTAAACCTGCAGAGTTGAGACCCGTGGAATGGGTACCATGCAATATGACTTCAAACGGTCTTCATTTGCTCACCGAACCTCTCCAATCCTATCACTGCTGCGTTTATGCCCTTGTACACACGCTTGATTCTCTTTTGGAGACATAGCAATCCATAGGTTTTATGATACTTACTAACAGGTACATTCTTAGGCGTTTAATATGGGGTGTTGAGTCCATTTCGTTGAGCAAGGAGTAGCTCTTTTCTATTCCGTATTTGGCTTAAGTAACTTTATCTGTGATCATTTCAATCTCTGATTTTACGCAGCACCCCAACTCAACATTCCCCTTAAGCAAGCATAAGTTGGTTTTCTAAATTTGAGACCCTGTTCTGTTTTGGAATTCAGTTCCTGTGTAGCCAAGTTTACATTCCGTGTATTAGTGATATCTTATGATGTTTCTTTTTCTGTTTGACTTATTTCAGTTAGAATCATCGTACCTGAATCCACTCATTATGCTGCTACAGGCCTGATGACATAGATTTCATTGCGGAGTGATACTGCATTGTACGTAAGTACCACAAGTTCTTTATCCATTTTTCACTTTCTGTGATATTGAACTTGTACGGTAAACGAGGTTCTTGTAAACAGAGGCGTCCCAAACTTTGGGGTGGCTGTGTCTTTTTGATTTTAATTTCCCTAAGCTATAGGACCATAAGTGGAAGTGCCCTAGGCTCTGTTGCTTTGCTTTTAGATGTTTCAGGAAACACCATACACTTCTCCCGAGTGTCTGTTGGCAATTTACATCCCGCCCATCAGCATAACAAGGCTCCCAGTTCTCCATGGCCTGTCCTGCCTTTCTGGATTTTACACTTTTTTCAGATGGCCCTTTTGACCGGGGGGAAGTGAGACTTCATTGTAGTGCAGATTTCCTTTGCAAGCTTGCTTGGTTGGCCAAAAAGTGCGTATGCGTTTTTTTCCTGAATATATTCAGGAAAAAACGCATACGCCCTTTTTGGCCAAGTGCATCATTGTGGACGTTCTGCCCCTTTTCCTATGCTTTCAATGCAATTCCAGTCTACCTCCTGAAATCGGTTTCCTGCAATTCTGCCCCGCTTTCAAGTCCTCTTGGCAGCCTTACTTCAGTATATTTTTGGACGATAGCTGTCATTTATAACTCTGCAGGTTTGTGAGTTACAGTGCCCCTGAGCTCCTTTCTTCAACTCGCTTTCTTGTGAGCTGGCCGCAACACCGTAGGATGGCTTCAGGCCCTAATCTGGTTCTGGCACGGCACGCTGAGCCTTTGGTTAATTCCTCTTCCTGGTGGGAAATGAGAGTTAAATTTGCCCGTCCAGACACCTCCAGCTAGCCTCTCATTGCTTCTCGCTATTCCTGTTCATCTTCCGCAGAAATTGCAAACTGTGCCAAACAGGAGGTTAAAGGCGCTGACTCTCCAAGTGGGGAGAGTGTTAATAAAGCCTCTGGAATGTTGCACCCGAGTACCAGGGGAGGAAAACTGAGACATATTTGAACACGTCTCCCGTTCACACGGTTGATCATACTCTGGGTTCCCCATGCATGTTTTAGCTGAAGGAAGAATACCTTAAACCTGGAGAGTTGAGACCCGTGGAATGGGTACCATGCAATATGACTTCAAAGGGTCTTCATTTGCTCACCGAACCTCTCCAATCCTATCACTGCTGCGTTTATGCCCCTGTACACACGCTTGATTCTCTTTTGGAGACATAGCAATCCATAGGTTTTAAGATACTTACTAGTCAGGTACATTCTTAGGCGTTTAATATGGGGTGTTGAGTCCATTTCGTTGAGCAAGGAGTAGCTCTTGTCTATTCCATATTTGGCTTAAGGAACTTTATCTGTGCTCATTTCGATCTCTGGTTTTATGCAGCACCCCAACTCACCTTTCCCCTTAAGCAAGCATAAGTTGGTTTTCTAAATTTGAGACCCTGTTCTGTTTTGGAATTCAGTTCCTGTGTAGCCAAGTTTACATTCCGTGTATTAGTGATATCTTATGATGCTTCTTTTTCTGTGTGACTTATCTCAGTTAGAATCATCGTACCTGAATCCACTCATTATGCTGCTACGGGCCTGATGACATAGATTTCATTGCTGAGTGATACTGCATTGTACGTAAGTACCACAAGTTCTTTATCCATTTTTCACTTTCTGTGATATTGATCTTGTACGGTAAACGAGGTTCTTTTAAACAGAGGCGTCCCAAACTTTGGGGTGGCTGTGTCTTTTTGATTTTAATTTCCCTAAGCTATAGGACCGTAAGTGGAAGTGCCCTAGGCTCTGTTGCTTTGTTTTTTAGATGTTTCAGGAAACACCATACACTTCTCCCCAGTGTCTGTTGGCAATTTACATCCCGCCCATCAGCATAACAAGGCTCCCAGTTCTCCATGGCCTGTCTTGCCTTTCTGGATTTTACACTTTTTTCAGATGGCCCTTTTGACCGGGGGGAAGTGAGACTTCATTGTAGTGCAGATTTCGTTTGCAAGCTTGCTTGGTTGGCCAAAAAGTGCGTATGCGTTTTTTCCTGAATATATTCAGGAAAAAACGCATACGCCCTTTTTGGCCAAGTGCATCATTGTGGAAGTTCTGCCTCTTTTCCTATGCTTTCAATGCAATTCAAGTCTACCTCCTGAAATCGGTTTCCTGCAATTCTGCCCCGCTTTCAAGTCCTCTTGGCAGCCTTACTTCAGTATATTTTTGGACGATAGCTGTCATTTACAACTCTGCAGGTTTGTGAATTAGAGTGCCCCTGAGGCTCCTTTCTTCAACTCTCTTTCTTGTGAGCTGGCCGCAACACCGCAGGATGGCTTCAGGCCCTAATCTGGTTCCGGCACGGAACGCTGAGCCTTTGGTTATTTCCTCTTCCTGGTGGGAAATGAGAGTTAAATTTGCCCGTCCAGACACCTCCAGCTAGTCTCTCATTGGTTCTCCCTATTCCTGTTCATCTTCCGCAGAAATTGCAAACTGGGCCAAACAGGAGGTTAAAGGCGCTGACTCTCCAAGTGGGGAGAGTGTTAGTAAAGCGTCTGGAATGTTGCACCCGAGTACCAGGGTAGGAAACCTGAGACTTATTTGAACACGTCTCCCGTTCACACGGTTGATCATACTCTGGGTTCCACATGCATGTTTTAGCTGAAGGAAGAATACCTTAAACCTGCAGAGTTGAGACCCGTTTAATGGGTACCATGCAATATGACTTCAAAGGGTCTTCATTTGCTCACCGAACCTCTCCAATCCTATCACTGCTGCGTTTATGCCCCTGTACACATGCTTGATTCTCTTTCGGAGACATAGCAATCCATAGGTTTTAAGATACTTACTAGTCAGGTACATTCTTAGGCGTTTAATATGCGGTGCTGAGTCCATTTCGTTGAGCAAGGAGTAGCTCTTGTCTATTCCATATTTGGCTTAAGGAACTTTATCTGTGCTCATTTCAATCTCTGGTTTTATGCAGCACCCCAACTCACCTTTCCCCTTAAGCAAGCATAAGTTGGTTTTCTAAATTTGAGACCCTGTTCTGTTCTGTAATTCAGTTCCTGTGTAGCCAAGTTTACATTCCGTGTATTACTGATATCTTATGATGTTTCTTTCTCTGTGTGACTTATTTCAGTTAGAATCATCATTCGTGAATCCACTCATTGTGCTGCTAAGGGCCTGATGACATAGATTTCATTGCTGAGTGATATTGCTTTGTAAGTAAATACCACAACTTCTTTATCCATTTTTCACTTTCTGTGATATTGAACTTGTACGGTAAACGAGGTTCTTGTAAACAAAGCCGTTCCAAACTTTGGGGTGGCTGTGTCTTTTTGATTTTAATTTCCCTAAGCTATAGGACCATAAATGGAAGTGCCCTAGGTTCTGTTGCTTTGTTTTTTAGATGTTTCAGGAAGCACCATACACTTCTCCCGAGTGGTTGTTGGCAATTTACATCCCGCCCATCAGCATAACAAGGCTCCCAGTTCTCCATGGCCTGTCCTGCCTTTCTGGATTTTACACTTTTTTCAGATGGCCGTTTTGACCGGGGGGAAGTGAGACTTCATTGTAGTGCAGATTTCCTTTGCAAGCTTGCTTGGTTGGCCAAAAGGGCGTATGCGTTTTTTCCTGAATATATTCAGGAAAAACGCATACGCCCTTTTTGGCCAAGTGCATCATTGTGGACGTTCTGCCTCTTTTCCTATGCTTTCAATGCAATTCCAGTCTACCTCCTAAAATCGGTTTCCTGCAATTCTGCCCCGCTTTCAAGTCCTCTTGGCAGCCTTACTTCAGTATATTTTTGGACAATAGCTGTCATTTATAACTCTGCAGGTTTGTGAATTACAGTGCCCCTGAGCTCCTTTCTTCAACTCACTTTCTTTTCAGCTGGCCGCAACACCACAGGATGGCTTCAGGCCCTAATCTGGTTCAGGCACGGCACGCTGAGCCTTTGGTTATTTCCTCATCCTGGTAGGAAATGAGAGTTAAATTTGCCCGTCCAGTCACCTCCAGCTAGTCTCTCATTGGTTCTCCCTATTCCTGCTCATCTTCCGCAGAAATTGCAAACTGGGCCAAACAGGAGGTTAAAGGGACTGACTCTCCAAGTCGGGAGAGTGTTAGTAAAGCGTCTGGAATGTTGCACTCGAGTTCCAGGGGTGGAAAACTGAGACATATTTGAACATGTCTCCCGTTCACATGGTTGATCATACTTGGGTTCCACATGCATGTTTTAGCTGAAGGAAGAATACCTTAAACCTGTGTAGTTGAAACCTGTGGAATGGGTACCATACAATATGACTTCAAAGGGTCTTCATTTGCTCACCGAACCTCTCCAATCCTATCACTGCTGCGTTTATGCCCCTGAACACATGCTTCATTCTCTTTCGGAGACATAGCAATCCATAGGTTTTAAGATACTTACTAGTCAGGTACATTTTTAGGCGCTTAATATGGGGTGTTGAGTCCATTTCGTTGAGCAAGGAGTAGCTCTTGTCTATTCCATATTTGGCTTAAGGAACTTTATCTGTGCTCATTTCGATCTCTGGTTTTATGCAGCACCCCAACTCACCTTTCCCCTTAAGCAAGCATAAGTTGGTTTTCTAAATTTGAGACCCTGTTCTGTTCTGTAATTCAGTTCCTGTGTAGCCAAGTTTACATTCCGTGTATTACTGATATCTTATGATGTTTCTTTTTCTGTGTGACTTATTTCAGTTAGAATCATCGTACCTGAATCCACTCATTGTGCTGCTATGGGCCTGATGACATAGATTTCATTGCTGAGTGATATTGCTTTGTAAGTAAATACCACAAATTCTTTATCCATTTTTCACATTCTGCGATGTTGAACTTGTACTGTAAACGAGGTTCTTGTAAACAGAGGCGTCCCAAACTTTGGGGTGGCTGTGTCTTTTTGATTTTAATTTCCCTAAGCTATAGGACCATAAGTGGAAGTGCCCTAGGCTCTGTTGCTTTGTTTTTTCGATGTTTCAGGAAACACCATACACTTCTAATGAGTGTCTGTTGGCAATTTACATCCCGCCCATCAGCATAACAAGGCTCCCAGTTCTCCATGGCCCTTCTTGCCTTTCTGGATTTTACACTTTTTTCAGATGGCCCTTTTGACCAGGGGGAAGTGAGACTTCATTGTAGTGCAGATTTCCTTTGCAAGCTTGCTTGGTTGGCCAAAAAGGGCATATGCGTTTTTTCCTGAATATATTCAGGAAAAAACGCATACGCCCTTTTTGGCCAAGTGCATCATTGTGGACGTTCTGCCTCTTTTCCTATGCTTGAAATGCAATTCCAGTCTACCTCCTGAAATCGGTTTCCTGCAATTCTGCCCCGCTTTCAAGTCCTCTTGGCAGCCTTACTTCAGTCTATTTTTGGACGATAGCTGTCATTTATAACTCTGCAGGTTTGTGAATTACAGTGCCCCTGAGCTCCTTTCTTCAACTCGCTTTCTTGTGAGCTGGCCGCAACACCGCAGGATGGCTTCAGGCCCTAATCTGCTTCCGGCACGGCACGCTGAGCCTTTGGTTAATTCCTCTTCCTGGTGGGAAATGAGAGTTAAATTTGCCCGTCCAGACACCTCCAGCTAGTCTCTCATTGGTTCTCCCTATTCCTGTTCATCTTCCGCAGAAATTGCAAACTGGGCCAAACAGGAGGTTAAAGGCGCTGACTCTCCAAGTGGGGAGAGTGTTAGTAAAGCATCTGGAATGTTGCACCCGAGTACCAGGGTACAAAAACTGAGACATATTTGAACACGTCTCCCGATCACATGGTTGATGATACTCTAGGTTCCACATGCATGTTTTAGCTGAAGGAAGAATACCTTAAACCTGGGTAGTTGAAACCCGTGGAATGGTACCATGCAATATGACTTCAAAGGGTCTTCATTTGCTCACCGAACTTCTCCAATCCTATCACTGCTGCGTTTATGCCCCTGTACACATGCTTGATTGTCTTTCGGAGACATAGCAATCCATAGGTTTTAAGATACTTACTAGTCAGGTACATTCTTAGGCGTTTAATATGCGGTGTTGAGTCCATTTCGTTGAGCAAGGAGTAGCTCTTGTCTATTCCATATTTGGCTTAAGGAACTTTATCTGTGCTCATTTCGATCTCTGGTTTTATGCAGCACACCAACTCACCTTTCCCCTTAAGCAAGCATAAGTTGGTTTTCTAAATTTGAGACCCTGTTCTGTTCTGTAATTCAGTTCCTGTGTAGCCAAGTTTACATTCCATGTATTAGTGATATCTTATGATGTTTCTTTTTCTGTGTGACTTATTTCAGTTAGAATCATCGTACCTGAATCCACTCATTATGCTGCTACGGGCCTGATGACATAGATTTCATTGCTGAGTGATACTGCATTGTACGTAAGTACCACAAGTTCTTTATCCATTTTTCACTTTCTGCGATGTTGAACTTGTACTGTAAACGAGATTATTGTAAACAGAGCCGTTCCAAACTTTGGGGTGGCTGTGTCTTTTTTATTTTAATTTCCCTAAGCTATAGGACCATAAGTGGAAGTGCCCTAGGCTCTGTTGCTTTGTTTTTTCGATGTTTCAGGAAACACCATACACTTCTCCCGAGTGTCTGTTGGCAATTTACATCCCGCCCATCAGCATAACAAGGCTCCCAGTTCTCCATGGCCTGTCCTGCCTTTCTGGATTTTACACTTTTTTCAGATGGCCCTTTTGACCGGGGGGAAGTGAGACTTCATTGTAGTGCAGATTTCCTTTGCAAGCTTGCTTGGTTGGCCAAAAAGGGCGTATGCGTTTTTTCCTGAATATATTCAGGAAAAAACGCATACGCCCTTTTTGGCCAAGTGCATCATTGTGGACGTTCTGCCTCTTTTCCTATGCTTTCAATGCAATTCCAGTCTACCTCCTGAAATCGGTTTCCTGCAATTCTGCCCCGATTTCAAGTCCTCTTGGCAGCCTTACTTCAGTCTATTTTTGGACGATAGCTGTCATTTATAACTCTGCAGGTTTGTGAATTACAGTGTCCATGAGCTCCTTTCTTCAACTCGCTTTCTTGTGAGCTGGCCGCAACACCGCAGGATGGCTTCAGGCCCTAATCTGGTTCCGGCACGGCACGCTGAGCCTTTGGTCATTTCCTCTTCCTGGTGGGAAATGAGAGTTAAACTTGCCCATCCAGACACCTCCAGCTAGTCTCTCATTGGTTCTCGCTATTCCTGTTCATCTTCCGCAGAAATTGCAAACTGGGCCAAACAGGAGGTTAAAGGCGCTGACTCTCCAAGTGGGGAGAGTGTTAGTAAAGCATCTGGAATGTTGCACCCGACTACCAGGGGAGGAAAACTGAGACATATTTGAACACGTCTCCCGTTCACATGGTTGATCATACTCTGGGTGCCACATGCATGTTTTAGCTGAAGGAAGAATACCTTAAACCTGGAGAGTTGAGACCCGTGGAATGGGTACCATGCAATGTGACTTCAAACGGTCTTCATTTGCTCACCGAACCTCTCCAATCCTATCACTGCTGCGTTTATGCCCCTGTACACACGCTTGATTCTCTTTTGGAGACATAGCAATCCATAGGTTTTAAGATACTTACTAGTCAGGTACATTCTTAGGCGTTTAATATGCGGTGTTGAGTCCATTTCGTTGAGCAAGGAGTAGCTCTTGTCTATTCCATATTTGGCTTAAGGAACTTTATCTGTGCTCATTTCAATCTCTGGTTTTATGCAGCACCCCAACTCACCTTTCCCCTTAAGCAAGCATAAGTTGGTTTTCTAAATTTGAGACCCTGTTCTGTTTTGGAATGAAGTTCCTCTGTAGCCAAGTTTACATTCCGTGTATTAGTGATATCTTATGATGTTTCTTTTTCTGTGTGACTTATTTCAGTTAGAATCATCGTACCTGAATCCACTCATTATGCTGCTACGGGCCTGATGACATAGATTTCATTGCTGAGTGATACTGCATTGTACGTAAGTACCACAAGTTCTTTATCCATTTTTCACTTTCTGTGATATTCAACTTGTACGGTAAACGAGGTTCTTGTAAACAGAGGCGTCCCAAACTTTGGGGTGGCTGTGTCTTTTTGATTTTAATTTCCCTAAGCTATAGGACCATAAGTGGAAGTGCCCTAGGCTCTGTTGCTTTGTTTTTTAGATGTTTCAGGAAACACCATACACTTCTCCCGAGTGTCTGTTGGCAATTTACATCCCGCCCATCAGCATAACAAGGCTCCCAGTTCTCCATGGCCTGTCCTGCCTTTCTGGATTTTACACTTTTTTCAGATGGCCCTTTTGACCGGGGGGAAGTGAGACTTCATTGTAGTGCAGATTTCCTTTGCAAGCTTGCTTGGTTGGCCAAAAAGGGCGTATGCGTTTTTTCCTGAATATATTCAGGAAAAAACGCATACGCCCTTTTTGGCCAAGTGCATCATTGTGGACGTTCTGCCTCTTTTCCTATGCTTTCAATGCAATTCCAGTCTACCTCCTGAAATCGGTTTCCTGCAATTCTGCCCCGCTTTCAAGTCCTCTTGGCAGCCATACTTCAGTATATTTTTGGACGATAGCTGTCATTTATAACTCTGCAGGTTTGTGAATTACAGTGCCCCTGAGCTCCTTTCTTCAACTCGCTTTCTTGTGAGCTGGCCGCAACACCGCAGCATGGCTTCAGGCCCTAATCTGGTTCCGGCACGGCACGCTGAGCCTTTGGTCATTTCCTCTTCCTGGTGGGAAATGAGAGTTAAACTTGCCTATCCAGACACCTCCAGCTATCCTCTCATTGGTTCTCGCTATTCCTGTTCATCTTCCGCAGAAATTGCAAACTGGGCCAAACAGGAGGTTAAAGGCGCTGACTCTCCAAGTGGGGAGAGTGTTAGTAAAGCGTCTGGAATGTTGCACCCGACTACCAGGGGAGGAAAACTGAGACATATTTGAACACGTCTCCCGTTCACACGGTTGATCATACTCTGGGTTCCACATGCATGTTTTAGCTGAAGGAAGAATACCTTAAACCTGGAGAGTTGAGACCCGTGTAATGGGTACCATGCAATATGACTTCAAAGGGTCTTCATTTGCTCACCGAACCTCTCCAATCCTATCACTGCTGCGTTTATGCCCCTGTACACATGCTTGATTCTCTTTCGGAGAAATAGCAATCCATAGGTTTTAAGATACTTACTAGTCAGGTACATTCTTAGGCGTTTAATATGCGGTGTTGAGTCCATTTCGTTGAGCAAGGAGTAGCTCTTGTCTATTCCATATTTGGCTTAAGGAACTTTATCTGTGCTCATTTCAATCTCTGGTTTTATGCAGCACCCCAACTCACCTTTCCCCTTAAGCAAGCATAAGTTGGTTTTCTAAATTTGAGACCCTGTTCTGTTTTGGAATTCAGTTCCTGTGTAGCCAAGTTTACATTCCGTGTATTAGTGATATCTTATGATGTTTCTTTTTCTGTGTGACTTACTTCAGTTAGAATCATCGTACCTGAATCCACTCATTATGCTGCTACGGGCCTGATGACATAGATTTCATTGCGGAGTGATTTTGCATTGTACGTAAGTACCACAAGTTCTTTATCCATTTTTCACTTTCTGCGATATTGAACTTGTACCGTAAACGAGGTTCTTGTAAACAGAGCCATCCCAAACTTTGGGGTGGCTGTGTCTTTTTGATTTTAATTTCCCTAAGCTATAGGACCATAAGTGGAAGTGCCCTAGGCTCTGTTGCTTTGTTTTTTAGATGTTTCAGGAAACACCATACACTTCTCCAGAGTGGCTGTTGGCAATTTACATCCCGCCCATCAGCCTAAGAAGGCTCCCAGTTCTCCACGGCCTGTCGTGCCTTTATGGATTTTACACTTTTTTCAGATGGCCCTTTTGACCAGGTGGAAGTGAGACTTCATTGTAGTGCAGATTTCCTTTGCAAGCTTGCTTGGTTGGCCAAAAAGTGCGTATGCGTTTTTTCCTGAATATATTCAGGAAAAAACGCATACGCCCCTTTTGGCCAAGTGCATCATTGTCGAGTTTCTGACTCTCTTCATATGCTTTCAATGCAATTCCAGTCTACCTCCTGAAATCGGTTTCCTGCAATTCTGCCTTGCTTTCAATGCCTCTTCATAGCCTTACCTCAATATATTTTTTAAAAATAGTTGGCCTTTATAACTCTGCAGGTTTTTGAATTGCAGTGGCCCTTAGCTCCATTTTTTAGCTCTTATTTTTGTGATCTTGCCCCATAACCACAGGATTCCTTGAGCCCTATTTTTCTTCTGGGGCACCTTGCTGTGCCTTTGTTTAATTCTTCTTACTGATGTGATATTAGAGTGACATGTGCCCATTGAAACCGCTACAGCTAGTTTCTCACTGGTTCCCCCTATTCCCATTCATCCTCTGCACCAACTGCAGACTGTGCGATACCAGAACTTAAAGGCATTGACTCCATGTGGGGATGTTGTTAGTAAAGCGGCTGGAATGTCGATCCGGAGCCCCAGGAGTGGAAAAATGAGGTGCGTTTTAGAAACCTTTCCCGATCATATGGTATACCAGTCGCTGGGTTTCCCAAGCATGGTTTAGCTGTAGGAAGATTCCCTTCAACCTGGAGTGTTGGGACCCTTGGACTGAGTAGCATGAAGTATTGCATTAAACTTTCGGCAGTTGCTCACCAAAGCTCACCAATCCTGTCAGCCCCAAGTGTCCAGCCTTATGTCTTATCCAGCTGTGGGTTTATATGTGGTCAATCCAGGTTGCATCACAGCCCCTGAGCGAATTTTGTAAGAATTTTTCTCTCTTTCATTGTTTCAGCGTTTTGTTTTTAAAATTTATTTCTATAATGGGGTTTAGCTCCTTTTCACTGTTGTGTTTGTGCCACTCTGCACACACTTGATTCCCTTATGGAGATATATCAATACATGGGTTTTAAGATTCTTATTCCTCAGATATATTTCTCTGCGGTGTATAGGGTGTGTTGAGGCCTGTTCATTGAGCAAGGTGTAGATCTTGTCTAATACCTATTTGGTTTATTGAACGGTATCTGTGCTAATTTCAAACTCTGGTTTTATGCATCACCCCACCTCTCCTTTCCCCTTAAGCTGACATAAGTGTGTTTTCTAAATGTGAGACACTGTTCTGTTCTGTAATTCATTTCTTGTGCAGCCATATTTACCCTCCCTCTATAAGTGATATCTTATGATATGTTTCTTTTTCTGTTTGACTTATTTCAAGTAGTATTATCGGACCTAAATCCACTCTTTATCCTTCTACTAGCCTTATTACATTGATTTCATGGTGAAGAGATATTCCATTGTACATAAGTACCACATCTTCTTTATCCATTGTTCTCTTTCCTGGGATATTTAAGGTGTACTGAAGTTGAGGTTCTTGTAAACAGAGTAGCCCTAAACTGTGGTGTGCTTGTGTCTTGTTGATTTTTAGACTTCCCTAGATATACTCCCATGATTGGAAGTGTCCTATGCTCTGTAGCTCTGTTTTTTAGATGATTTAGGAACCACCATACACTTCTCCAGAGTGGCTCTCGGCAGTTCACACACTGCCCATCAGCGTATAAAGGCTCCCTGTTCTCCATGGCCTGTCCTGCATTTCTGGTTTTTACAATTTTTTAGGATGGCCCTTTTGACCGGTGGGAAGTGAGACTTCTTTGTTGTGCACATTTGCATTGCTTGCTTGCTTCGTTGCCCATAAAGTGCGTATGCGTTTTTTCCTGGATATAATCAGGAAAAAACGCATATGCCCTTTTGGGCCAACTGCATCATTGTCGAAATTCTGCCGCTTTTCATGTGCATTAAAGACGAGTCCAATCAATCTCTTGAAATCTGTTTCTTGCAATTCTGTCTTGCATTCAGATCCTCTTCTTTGCCTTACCTCAACATATTTTTGGACGTTAGTTTTCATTTATAACTCTGCAGGTTTGTGAATTGCAGTGACCCTGAGCTCCATTTTTTAAGTTGCTCTTTTGTGAGCTGGCCTCAAACCCGCAGGATTGCTTCAGGCCCTATTTTGGCTCCGGCGAGGCAGGCTGAGCCTTTCTTTAATTCTTATTCTTAATGGGAAATTAGAGTGATATGTGTCCGTCCAAACCCCTACAACTCTTCTCTCATTGGTTCCCCCTCTTCCTGTTCATCCTCCTCACAATTTGCAAAATGTGTGAAACAGAAGTTTAAATGTGCTGATTCTCCAAGTGGGGAGATTCTAAGTAGCGTGGCTGGAATGGTGAACAGGAGCACCAGGAGAGGATAAATGAGGTGCATTTTAGACACATCTCCCGATCACATGGTGTACAGTCCTCTGGGTTTTCCATGCATGTTTTAGCTGTAGGAAGATCCCTTGAACCTGCAGATTTGGGACCCATTGAATGGGTACCAGGTAGTATTACTTTAAAGGGTGTGCATTTCCTCACCCAACCTCACATTTCTCTTAGCGCAAACAGTTTCCAGCCTTATGTCTCATCCTGCTGTGGGTCTAGATGTGTTCAATCCATGTTGCATCACCGTCCCTGAGGAAAAGTTGTAAGAGGTTTTCTCTGTCTCTCTGTCGTTTAGTTTTTTCAATTTATTACTATATTGGTTACAGCTGATTTTCAAAGCTCTGTTTCTTGCTGCTGTACATCCACTTGATTCACGTACAGAGAGACATCAATAAATTCTTTTTCAGATTCTTACCAGTCGTATATATTCTTTTCCGGTGACTTGAGTGTGCTGAGTGCAGTTCTTTTAGCTACCGTGTAGGCCTTGTTGATTATCAGTTTGGTATTTGGAATGGTATCTTTGCTAATTTCAACCTCCTGGATGATGCCTCACCCCTCCCCACCTTTCCCGTTTAGCAGCCTTATGCGTGTTTTCTACATATTTGACTATGTTTTTGTTTTGTAATTTATTTCATGTGTAGCCATTTTGGATTCCACCTTTAAGTGATATCTTATGATATGTGTCTTTTTCTTTTTGAATTCTGTCACTTAGAATGATCATACGTAACTCCTCCGGAGTTGTTACAACTGGCCATATTTCATTGATTTCCAGGCTGAATAATATTCCACTCTACCTAAGTACCACATCTTTATCCATTTTTTCCCTCCAGAGACATTTAAGTTATATCCTAGTCGAGGATCTTTTAAACAGAGAGGGGGTAAACATTGGGGTGCCTGTGTCCTCTCGATTTTTGTTTTTCCCAAGATATACGTCCATGAGTGCAAGTGCCCTATGCTCTGTAGCTCATTTTTTAGATGCTTTAGTAAACACAATACACTTCTCCAGAATGGCCGTTGGCAATATACATTTCCACTATAAGTCTCACAGGGCTCCCTCTTCTCGTTGCCCTGTCCTGCATTTCTGTTGTTTACGCTTTATGAGGATGGCTCTTCTGACTGATGCGAAGTGATATCTTTTGTAGTATTGACTTCCAGTGCCCACCTGTTTGGTTGGCTAAAAAAGTGTATGCCCTTTTCTTGAATATATACAGAAAAGAACGCATACACCCTTTTTGGCCAACTGCAATGTTGGCAATGTTCAGCTCCTTTTCTTGTGCTTAATGGCGAGTCCTTTCTACCTCCTCAAATCCTTTTCCTGCCATTCTCCCTTGCTTACAAGTCCTTTTCTCTGACTTTCCTCAAGACATTTTTCAGTGATGGATATTTTCAACTCTGCAGTTTTGTGAATTTTACTGCCCCTGAGTTCCATTGTTCAACTCGTGTTTATGGGAACTGGCCACAAAGCAGCGGGATTTCCTCAAGCCCTATACTGTTTCCATGGGCAACACTAGCCTTTGGTCAATTCGTCTTCCTGATTGGAAATTAGAGTGACATGTGCCTGTCTGAACACCTAGGACTTGTCTCTCATTGTTCCTCATCCTTCTGCTTCATCCTCTGGACAAATTCCAAACTGTACGCAACAGGATGTTGACAGTGCTGACATCTCCAAGTGGGGAGACTGTTAGTAAAGACGCTGGAGGGGTGAACCCGAGCACCAGGAGATGAGGAGATGAGATGCCTTTTCCAAACTCTTCCCGATCAGACGGTATACCATCCTCTGGGTGTGACAGACATGTTTTAGCAGTAGGAAGAGTCCCATTCATGTAAGGAGAACACCAGGGCTTTTTCAAAATCAGTGTCTCCCCGAAACCCAAACTGGGGAAGTTTTTAAGCTACGGCTACACATATGTTCATTAAGGGCCTTGGGAAGTAGGCAGAGTCCAAACTTTAGGTGATTGAAGTCTTCAGGGTCAGAAGCACTCACCACCAGCTTCCCTTAGGCTACACTTTAACTGTCATTGATAGATGATGTCAATAAAAATATCTATTCTTTTTCAGATTATTTCCCCTTATAGGTTATTGCAAAATGTTGAGTGTAGTTCCCTGTGCTATACAGTAGTTCCTTGTTGATGATCTATTTTATACATAGCAGTGTGTATGTGTTCATTCCAAACTGTTAATTTATCCCTCCTCCCACCTTTCCCCTTTGGTAATAATAAATTATAAGATTTTATACTTCTCAGAAATGGGGGAGCTGAAAGAGAGGTATCATTTTCAATGGAAAAGCATTTAAAACAAGATTGAAGGTTTAACCAAGATTATTAGCTGTACATCCTTGGAAAGAAATCACTTCGTTTCTCTAATATTGACCTGACAAATAAGACAAACCTTTTCACTGAACTTGCTTATAAAAAGTGATGGAAATATCAAATGGAAGTGTTAAAAACATCTTATTTTACCCGAGCCTTATACACTGTTCTATGTTAACTACAGTTTGGCTCACACATCTGTTCATTGAGGTTACAATAGTCTCAATTTCTGTTACTGATCCTCCAGAGTGGACCCCAACAAGTGTCCCCCTGCCCAGTGTCATTGGGGCCAACAGATCGAGACTGAGTTTGGTTCACAAGCAAAGGAAACTTTATATTTTGATCAGAGAATGGAGAGGTGAGAGCATGCACTACCCCGTGGGCTGTGGGCTGGGCTGCTGTGTAGAGATCCTGTCAGAGTCAGTGGGAGGGAGGGAGGCGGCGGAGCTCTCGAGGGCCGGGTTGGCTGTAGCTCAGGCTCTATATCGTGGAGTCTGCACTGGGCCCCAGGAGCTGAGGTGTCGACCCAGCCATTCTGCACTAGGAAATCTGGTCTGAAGTGCCGGGTGTGGAAGCTCTGCATGCGGGACCCTAGGAGCACGTGAAATTAGACAAAGCACAAAGGATAAAAAAGGTTAGACTTGACTTTATTGCCCAGATTCTATTTTTATCTCCCAGGGATTTTTAATGGGCTTTGCTGGGGACAAACCCCTCCTCTGCCTTTTGTCCCGTTCCTCATTCTTGGAGTGCTGAGGGTGCAGACCCTTCTTCTGTAACTGCTGAGTGCTGAGTTGGGAGCCCTCATACCCTGGGGCGAGGGTCAGAGCTTCTCCCCAGCAGCCTCCCGGTGACGTTGATTGTCCCCAGGACCCCTGCCTCCCTGCTCGTCCACCTGAGCACCAGCATTGGAAGTGTTATAGATTCTAATGACCTTTAAGGGTCCAGGAAAGAGATATGCAGAGACGCTGTGGGGGCCGGTTTCACCCCGCCCCACATTTGTTCGGCCACCTTAGGCTGACCGTCTCTGCCAGCCTAGATGATCTGACCAGTAGTCTGCGCTTTCTTCAATTAGGCCCCTGAATTAACGTACAAACAGCACCAGGTGTCAGAGCCCTGCCCGCTCAACTCCCAGACAGTCCAGGGTCAGTGGTGATCAAGGACCATGATGGCTACTGAGTCAACAGCCTTTTGAAGTAAACAGGAGTCCAGCCGGTCTTATTGGCCACCATCATCACGGTGTCTGTAGGCTTTTCTATGGTGACAGTGTGGTATACTCTTCCCCCGCCAAGATTATTAGCTCCCCTCTGGGTGCAGTAAGTCCTGCAAGCAGTAGTCTACTCTTTTGGGACACACTCTTGTTGTTTTATGAGAGAAACTCCAGGTCAAGTGATGTTCACACGAGTCGTCATGGTGCCCTGTTGCCCCCGGTTATCTCTCTGGATGTTGGAGTTGGAGGGCCTCCTCACTCGAGGTCGGTGTGCCCACGGAGCGAACCCTGCAACTTCAGGGCATGGTTGGTGGTTAGGATCACCACGTGGGGTCCTTTTCCCTTAGGAGGGAGGTGGCCTTTTGGGCTGCTGATTTCCAGGTTTTTAGATACCGCCAGTATCTTGGCCAGATGTGGCAGTGGGCCAAGCCCCTTAGTGACCGTAGTTTATCCTACCTGGATGGCATTCTTGCATTGTTCCATTTCAAGTGGTCCCAGTTTTTGCACTAATTCTCCAATGGCGATTCACCTTTCACCGGGAATGTAAAGGTCAAAGGGTTTAGCTAAATTAGGGAGTTCCAGGGCAAGGGTCTGAATTGACTGCTCTTTCCATTCTTGAAAGGCCACTTCTGGATTCTATTCAAAAGGATCATCATCGTTTCCTTTCAGTGTTTCATATAGAGGCCCAGCTAGTAGACTGTAGTTAGGGATCCAGAAGCAGCAAACCCTGGCCTCCCCAGGAACCCCTAAGCTGTCTTCTAGTTTTAGAAAGGGGTAAGGCTGAAAATGGTTTCTTCCCTTTCCTGGGATGGGCTTCTCTGACCTTCTGTGAGAATGAAGCCCAGGCAGGTCACCGCAGTCTGTGATATTTGAGCTTTTTCTTGGACAACTTCTATCCTTTATTGGCTTGGTAGTTCAGAGGCCTCCTTAGTAGGGCTGGTGATCAGAATGTCGTCTGCATATTGAAGGAGGGTTTCCTTTTCCAGAGGTAGAACTTTTAGGTCTTTAGCTAAGCTTTCCCCAAAGATGGTGTGGGAATTTTTGCACCCTTGGGGCCAGACGGCCCGGAAGTATTGTTTTAGTTGTATGTTGAGTCCTGCCACTCACAAGCCAAAATTTCTTGTGACTCTGGGACTAATGGAATACAAAAGAAGGCATCATTGAAGACTAATACAGAATACCATGTCCTGGTGGTTGGTAGAATGACCAGCAGGGTGTAGGAATTAGGAGCAACTGGAGGTATATCCTCGGTGGCTTCACTGACTGTCCTGACATCCTTTACCAGGTCCCCAGCAGCCCATGGGGCTCTCGTGGTCAGACCAATCCCAGAATATGGAGCTCACCTGGGCAGGTACCCCACCCCCACCCCAGCCCACGGGGCTCTCGTGGTCAGGCCCCTCCCAGGATACAGAGCTACCCTTGCAGGTACCGTGGCAGGGCTGGGCACACAGGAACCGTGCACATAGCCCTCATTGCAGAGCACCCCCAGCTCACCTGTCGCTCAGAGCTGACACAGAGCACCTCAGAGCAGGACTTGAACTAACAAACAGCAGCTGCGACAGGTCTGTGACCCTGGGCATCACTCCGTGAGGCCTCCCTCCACCTGGTCTTCCAGAGACTTCCACTGCACCCGGGGCACCAGGCCTCTGTCTCCAACCACCACCCACCCCTCCTCTCCCTGACTCCTGGGTTCCTCTCATTAGGAGAGGGTTTTCTTGAAGTTGTCTCCCACTCATGGGCCAGATAAAATGATTAGAAAACAAGCCAAAGCTGCAGCCCCTTGTCTATCCTGACTCTCAGGAGCCCACACCTGTTCCTTGGACCTGGCCGGTTCAGCAAGTTCCATTTTCTGCAACTGTGAGCCCCTGAGGGGTGATGATTGGCTGACCTGGGCAGCCTTACCGTGCCGGCCAGCCCTCCCCAGGTGTGCCTGGGTTGAGATCAATATAAATACCACTCCAGGCAGCAAGAGCCCCTGCAGCCGTGCCTGACGCCATTTTCTCTGCCCTGTCAGCAGTCTCGGGGCTGGGCTGGTGGGAGGGAGTGAGAGGCCACGGCTTTGTGGGTGGCCCAGTGTGAGTGGGGCTCTGCTGGACTTTCTGCAGCAGTTGCCAGGCTGCCACCTGCTAAAGAAGAGGGTGTGTCACCCATACCTGCTGCTGGAATTTCTCCCTGGGCAGAGGTGAGGAAGGAAAAAAGCAGTGGGGGCAGGGACAGGACGGGTATCTCAGGCAGGGAAATGGAAATCTTCCAGAAGAGCACCCAGGGCCAGGACCATCCTGGCTGGCCTGCAGGCACCAAGTCGGCCGGCATGCTGTCACTCGTGTGGCTCTATGGCCCTTCCTCTAGGCTTTCAAGTCCTTGTATATATTCAGGTGTTTTACCTGGGACGGGTGGGAATAGTTCAGCAGCAACTGGCCTGGGGCTCAGCTCACGTTTACTCACAGATGCCTCGGCACGGTGCCCCAGCTTTGCAATGAGGACGCTTGTTGCGTGGGGGCTGCTGGCTGAATGGGAGATGATTCCCCACCACTGACCAACTTCAGAATTGTTTACAACTGGAGCAAGTGCCCTGATACGGTTTTCCTCTGTGTAACTGGTGGGTTCTGTGTTTTTTTTCTCTTTTTCGTTTTTGGTTCAAGGTAGATTTTATTCCTCTTTTTTGTATTTACAGATATAAGCATGGAAATAATTTATTCATATAAATACATGTATGTGCAGGGAATAATTGTTTTTTCTGTTTTATTTTTTAAATTTTATTTCTTTTTAATTTTGAATTTTATTTTATATTTTTATACAGCAAGTTCTTATTGGTTATCTATTTTATACATATAAATGTATACATGCCAATCCCAGTCTCTCAACTCCTCCCACCACCACCCCCCCAACAGCTTTCCCCCCTTGTTGTCCATACGTTTGTTGTCTACATCTGTTGCTCTATTTATGCCTTGCAAAATGGTTAATCTGTACAGTTTTTCTAGGTTCCACATATATGTATGAATATACAGGATTTGTTTTTCTCTTTCTGACTTACTTCACTCTGTATGACAGTCTCTAGATCCATCGACGTCTCTACAAATGACCCGATTTCATTCCTTTTCATGGCTTAGTAATATTCCATTTTATATATGTACCACAGCTTTATGCATTCGTCTGTCTGTGGGCATTTAGGTTGCTTCCATTACCTCGATATTGTAAATAGTGATGCAATGAACATTGCGGTGAATGACTCTTTTTGATTTATGGTTTTGTCTGGGTATATGTCCAGTACTGGGATTGCTGTATCATATGGTAATTCTATTGTTAGTTTCTTAAGAAATTCCATATTGTTCTCCATAATGACTGTATCAATTTATATTCCCAACAATAGTGGAAGAGGGTTCCTTTTCTCCACACCCTTTCCAGCAATTTTTGTTTGTAGATTTTCAATGATGCCTATTCTACCAGGTGTGAGGTGATACCTCATTGTTGAATCCATTTCGTTGAGCAAGGGGTAGCTCTTGTCTATTCCATATTTGGCTTATGGAACGGTATCTGTGCTAATTTCAAACTCTGCTTTTATGCAGCACCCCACCTGACCTTCCGCCTTAAGCAAGCATAAGTTGGTTTTCTAAATTTGAGGCCCTGTTCTGTTTTGTAATTCAGTTCATGTGTAGCCAAGTTCACATTCCGTGTATTAGTGATACCTTATGATGTTTCTTTTTCTGTGTGACTTATTTCACTTAGAATCATCGTGCCTCAATCCACTCATTATGCTGGTACGGGCCTGGTGACATAGATTTCATTGCTGAGTGGTATTCTGTTGTACAGAAGTACCGCAACTTCTTTATCCATTATTTGCTCTCTGGGATATTTAACTTGTGCCACAGAAGAGATTCCTGTAAAAACAGCCGTCCCAAATTTTGGGGTGGCTGTGTCTTTTTGATTTTAATTTCCCTAAGCTATAGGACCATAAGTGGAAGTGCCCTAGGCTCTGTTGCTTTGTTTTTTCGATGTTTCAGGAAACACCATACACTTTTCCCGAGTGTCTGTTGGCAATTTACATCCCGCCCATCAGCATAACAAGGCTCCCAGTTCTCCATGGCCTGTCCTGCCTTTCTGGATTTTACAGTTTTTTCTGATGGCCCTTTTGACAGGGGGGAAGTGAGACTTCATTGTAGTGCAGATTTCCTTTGCAAGCTTGCTTGGTTGGCCAAAAAGGGCGTATGCGTTTTATCCTGAATATATTCAGGAAAAAACGCATACGCCCGGTTTGGCCAAGTGCATCATTGTCGACGTTCTGCCTCTTTTCCTGTGTTTTAAATGCAATCCAATTCCGATTCCTCCTGAAATCGGTTTCCTGCAATTCTGCCCCGCATTCAATTCCTCTTGGCAGCCCTACTTCAGTATATATTCGGACTATAGCTGTCTTTTATAAATCTGCAGGTTTGTGAATTACAGTGCCCCTGAGCTCCTTTCTTCAACTCGCTTTCTTGTGAGCTGGCCACAACACCGCAGGATTGCTTCAGGCCCTAATCTGGTTCCGGCACGGCATGCTGAGCCTTTGGTTTATTCCTCTTCCCTGTGGGAAATGAGAGTTAAATTTGCCCGTCCAGACACCTCCAGCTAGTCTCTCATTGGTTCTCCCTGTTTCTGTCCATCTTCCGCAGAAATTGCAAACTGGGCCAAACAGGAGGTTAAAGGCACTCACTCTCCAAGTGAGGAGAGTGTTAGTAAAGCGTCTGGAATGTTGCACCCGAGTACCAGGGAATGAAAAGTGAGACACATTTGAACACATTTCTCTATCATACGGTGGATCATACTCTGGGTTCCACATCCATGTTTTAGCTGAAGGAAGAATCCCTTAAACCTGGAGAGTTGAGACCCGTGGAATGGGTACCATGCAATATGACTTCAAAGGGTCTGCATTTGCTCACCGAACCTCACCAATCTTATGAGCCCCAAGTGTCCATCCTTATGTGTCACCCAGCTCTGGGTGTAGATATGGTAAATGCAGGTTGCATCAGAAGCCTTGAATGAATTACTTAAGTATTGCTCTCTATATCACTGTCATTGTGTTTTGTTTAAGAAATTTATTTTTAATATGGGATTTAGCTGATTTTCACTGCTTTAATGCCGCTGTACACACTCTTGATTCTCTTACAGAGATATACAATTCCATAGCTTTTATGATTCTTACTAGTCAGGTATATTCCTAGGCGTTGAATATGGGGTGTTGAGTCCATTTCGTTGAGCAAGGAGTAGCTCTTGTCTATTCCATATTTGGCTTATAGAACTTTATCTGTGCTCATTTCAATCTCTGGTTTTATGCAGCACCCCAACTCACCTTTCCCCTTAAGCAAGCATAAGTTGGTTTTCTAAATTTGAGACCCTGTTCTGTTTTGGAATTCAGTTCCTGTGTAGCCAAGTTTACATTCCGTGTATTAGTGATATCTTATGAGGTTTCTTTTTCTGTGTGACTTATTTCAGTTAGAATCATCGTACCTGAATCCACTCAATATGCTGCTACGGGCCTGATGACATAGATTTCATTGCTGAGTGATACTGCATTGTACGTAAGTACCACAAGTTCTTTATCCATTTTTCACTTTCTGTGATATTGAACTTGTACGTTAAATGAGGTTCTTGTAAACAGAGGCGTCCCAAACTTTGGGGTGGCTGTGTCTTTTTTATTTTAATTTCCCTAAGCTATAGGACCATAAGTGGAAGTGCCCTAGGCTCTGTTGCTTTGTTTTTTAGATGTTTCAGGAAACACCATACACTTCTCCTGAGTGTCTGTTGGCAATTTACATCCCGCCCATCAGCATAACAAGGCTCCCAGTTCTCCATGGCCTGTCCTGCCTTTCTGGATTTTACACTTTTTTCAGATGGCCCTTTTGACCGGGGGGAAGTGAGACTTCATTGTAGTGCAGATTTCCTTTGCAAGCTTGCTTGGTTGGCCAAAAAGGGCGTATGCGTTTTTTCCTGAATATATTCAGGAAAAAACGCGTACGCACTTTATGGCCAAGTGCATCATTGCGGACGTTCTGCCTCTTTTCCTATGCTTGAAATGCAATTCCAGTCTACCTCCTGAAATCGGTTTCCTGCAATTCTGCCCCGCTTTCAAGTCCTCTTGGCAGACTTACTTCAGTATATTTTTGGACGATAGCTGTCATTTATAACTCTGCAGGTTTGTGAATTACAGTGCCCCTGAGCTCCTTTCTTCAACTCGCATTCTTGTGACCTGCCGCAACACCGCAGGATGGCTTCAGGCCCTAATCTGGTTCCGGCACAGCACGCTGAGCCTTTGGTTATTTCCTCTTCCTGGTGGGAAATGAGAGTTAAATTTGCCCGTCCAGACACCTCCAGCTAGTCTCTCATTGGTTCTCCCTATTCCTGTACATCTTCCGCAGAAATTGCAAACTGGGCCAAACAGGAGGTTAAAGGCGCTGACTCTCCAAGTGGGGAGAGTGTTAGTAAAGCGTCTGGAATGTTGCACCGGAGTACCAGGGGAGGAAAACTGAGACATATTTGAACACGTCTCCCGTTCACACGGTTGATCATACTCTGGGTTCCACATGCATGTTTTAGCTGAAGTAAGAATACCTTAAACCTGCAGAGTTGAGACCCGTGGAATGGGAACCATGCAATATGACTTCAAAGGGTCTTCATTTGCTCACCGAACCCCTCCAATCCTATCACTGCTGCGTTTATGCCCCTGTACACACGCTTGATTCTCTTTTGGAGACATAGCAATCCATAGGTTTTAAGATACTTATTAGTCAGGTACATTCTTAGGCGTTTAATATGGGGTGTTGAGTCCATTTCGCTGAGCAAGGAGTAGCACTTGTCTATTCCATATTTGGCTTAAGGAACTTTATCTGTGCTCATTTCAATCTCTGGTTTTATGCAGCACCCCAACTCACCTTTCCCCTAAGGAAGCATAAGTTGGTTTTCTAAATTTGAGACCCTGTTCTGTTTTGGAATTCAGTTCCTGTGTAGCCAAGTTTACATTCTGTGTATTAGTGATATCTTATGATGTTTCTTTTTCTGTGTGACTTATTTCAGTTAGAATCATCGTACCTGAATCCACTCATTATGCTGCTAAGGGCCTGATGACATAGATTTCATTGCTGAGTGATACTGCATTGTACGTAAGTACCACAAGTTCTTTATCCATTTTTCACTTTCTGTGATATTGAACTTGTACGGTAAATGAGGTTCTTGTAAACAGAGGCGTCCCAAACTTTGGGATGGCTGTGTCTTTTTGATTTTAATTTCCCTAAGCTATAGGACCATAAGTGGAAGTGCCCTAGGCTCTGTTGCTTTGTTTTTTAGATGTTTCAAGAAACACCATACACTTCTCCCGAGTGTCTGTTGGTAATTTACATCCCGCCCATCAGCATAACAAGGCTTCCAGTTCTCCATGGCCTGTCCTGCCTTTCTGGATTTTACACTTTTTTCAGATGGCCCTTTTGACCAGGGGGAAGTGAGACTTCATTGTAGTGCAGATTTCCTTTGCAAGCATGCTTGGTTGGCCAAAGAGGGGGTATGCGTCTTTTCCTGAATATATTCAGGAAAAAATGCATAAGCCCTTTTTGGCCAAGTGCATCATTGTGGACGTTCTGCCTCTTTTCCTATGCTTTCAATGCAATTCCAGTCTACCTCCTGAAATCGGTTTCCTGCAATTCTGCCCCGCCTTCAAGTCCTCTTGGCAGCCTTACTTCAGTATATTTTTGGACGATAGCAGTCATTTATAGCTCTGCAGGTTTGTGAATTACAGTGCCCCTGAGCTCCTTTCTTCAACTCGCTTTCTTTTGAGCAGGCCGCAACACCGCAGGATGGCTTCAGGCCCTAATCTGGTTCCGGCACGGCACGCTGAGCCTTTGGTTATTTCCTCATCCTGGTGGGAAATGAGAGTTAAATTTGCCCGTCCAGACACCTCCAGCTAGTCTCTCATTGGTTCTCGCTATTCCTGTTCATATTCCGCAGAAATTGCAAACTGGGCCAAACAGGAGGTTATAGGCGCTGACTCTCCAAGTGGGGAGAGTGTTAGTAAAGCGTCTGGAATGTTGCACCCGAGTACCAGGGGAGAAAAATTGAGACATATTTGAACACGTCTCCCGTTCACACGGTTGATCATACTCTGGGTTCTACATGCATGTTTTAGCTGAAGGAAGAATACTTTAAACCTGCAGAGTTGAGACCCGTGGAATGGGTACCATGCAATATGTCTTCAAACGGTCTTCATTTGCTCACCGAACCTCTCCAATCCTATCACTGCTGCATTTACGCCCCTGTACACACGCTTGATTCTCTTTTGGAGACATAGCAATCCATAGGTTTTAAGATACTTACTAGTCAGGTACATTCTTAGGCGTTTAATATGGGGTGTTGTGTCCATTTCGTTGAGCAAGGAGTAGCTCTTGTCTATTCCATATTTGGCTTAAGGAACTTTATCTGTGCTCATTT
Source organism: Stenella coeruleoalba (assembly GCF_951394435.1). Classification (NCBI taxonomy): domain Eukaryota; kingdom Metazoa; phylum Chordata; class Mammalia; order Artiodactyla; family Delphinidae; genus Stenella; species Stenella coeruleoalba. Next base: position 788,779 of record NW_027645953.1, read on the forward strand.
CAATCTCTGGTTTTATGCAGCACCCCAACTCACCTTTCCCCTTAAGCAAGCATAAGTTGCTTTTCTAAATTTGAGACACTGTTCTGTTTTGGAATTCAGTTCCTGTGTAGCCAAGTTTACATTCTGTGTATTAGTGATATCTTATGGTGTTTCTTTTTCTGTGTGACTTATTTCAGTTAGAATCATCGTACCTGAATCCCCTCATTATGCTGCTATGGGCCTGATGACATAGATTTCATTGCTGAGTGATACTGCATTGTACGTAAGTACCACAAGTTCTTTATCCATTTTTCACTTGCTGTGATATTGAACTTGTACGGTAAATGAGGTTCTTGTAAACAGAGGCGTCCCAAACTTTGGGGTGGCTGTGTCTTTTTGATTTTAATTTCCCTAAGCTATAGGACCATAAGTGGAAGTGCCCTAGGTTCTGTTGCTTTGTTTTTTAGATGTTTCAGGAAACACCATACACTTCTCCCGAGTGTCTGTTGGCAATTTACATCCCGCCCATCAGCATAACAAGGCTCCCAGTTCTCCATGGCCTGTCCTGCCTTTCTGGATTTTACACTTTTTTCAGATGGCCCTTTTGACCGGGGGGAAGTGAGACTTCATTGTAGTGCAGATTTCCTTTGCAAGTTTGCTTGGTTGGCCAAAAAGGGCGTATGCGTTTTTTCCTGAATATATTCAGGAAAAAACGCATACGCCCTTTTTGGCCAAGTGCATCATTGTGGACGTTCTGCCTCTTTTCCTATGCTTGAAATGCAATTCCAGTCTACCTCCTGAAATCGGTTTCCTGCAATTCTGCCCCGCTTTCAAGTCCTCTTGGCAGCCTTACTTCAGTATATTTTTGGACGATAGCTGTCATTTATAACTCTGCAGGTTTGTGAATTACAGTGCCCCTGAGCTCCTTTCTTCAACTCGCTTTCTTTTGAGCAGGCCGCAACACCGCATGATGGCTTCAGGCCCTAATCTGGTTCCGGCACGGCACGCTGAGCCTTTGGTTATTTCCTCTTCCTGGTGGGAAATGAGAGTTAAATTTGCCCGTCCAGACACCTCCAGCTAGTCTCTCATTGGTTCTCCCTATTCCTGTTCATCTTCCGCAGAAATTGCACACTGGGCCAAACAGGAGGTTAAAGGCGCTGACTCTCCAAGTGGGGAGAGTGTTAGTAAAGCGTCTGGATTGTTGCACCCGAGTACCAGGGGAGAAGAACTGAGACATATATGAATACGTCTCCCGTTCACACGGTTGATCATACTCTGGGTTCCACATGCATGTTTTAGCTGAAGGAAGAATACCTTAAACGTGGAGAGTTGAGACCCGTGTAATGGGTACAATGCAATATGACTTCAAAGGGTCTTCATTTGCTCACCGAACCTCTCCAATCCTATCACTGCTGCGTTTACGCCCCTGTACACAGGCTTGATTCTCTTTTGGAGACATAGCAATCCATAGGTTTTAAGATACTTACTAGTCAGGTACATTCTTAGGCGTTTAATATGGGGTGTTGAGTCCATTTCGTTGAGCAAGGAGTAGCTCTTGTCTATTCCATATTTGGCTTAAGGAACTTTATCTGTGCTCATTTCAATCTCTGGTTTTATGCAGCACCCCAACTCACCTTTCCCCTTAAGCAAGCATAAGTTGCTTTTCTAAATTTGAGACCCTGTTCTGTTTTGGAATTCAGTTCCTGTGTAGCCAAGTTTACATTCTGTGTATTAGTGATATCTTATGATGTTTCTTTTTCTGTGTGACTTATTTCAGTTAGAATCATCGTACCTGAATCCACTCATTATGCTGCTACGGGCCTGATGACATAGATTTCATTGCTGAGTGATACTGCATTGTACGTAAGTACCACAAGTTCTTTATCCATTTTTCACTTTCTGTGATATTGAACTTGTACGGTAAACGAGATTCTTGTAAACAGAGGCGTCCCAAACTTTGGGGTGGCTGTGTCTTTTTTATTTTAATTTCCCTAAGCTATAGGACCATAAGTGGAAGTGCCCTAGGCTCTGTTGCTTTGTTTTTTCGATGTTTCAGGAAACACCCTACACTTCTCCCGAGTGTCTGTTGGCAATTTACATCCCGCCCATCAGCATAACAAGGCTCCCAGTTCTCCATGGCCTGTCCTGCCTTTCTGGATTTTACACTTTTTTCAGATGGCCCTTTTGACCGGGGGGAAGTGAGACTTCATTGTAGTGCAGATTTCCTTTGCAAGCTTGCTTGGTTGGCCAAAAAGGGCGTATGCGTTTTTTCCTGAATATATTCAGGAAAAAACGCATACGCACTTTTTGGCCAAGTGCATCATTGTGGACGTTCTGCCTCTTTTCCTATGCTTTCAATGCAATTCCAGTCTACCTCCTGAAATCGGTTTCCTGCAATTCTGCCCTGCTTTCAAGTCCTCTTGGCAGCCTTACTTCAGTATATTTTTGGACGATAGGTGTCATTTATAACTCTGCAGGTTTGTGAATTACAGTGCCCCTGAGCTCCTTTCTTCAACTCGCTTTCTTTTGAGCTGGCCGCAACACCGCAGGATGGCTTCAGGCCCTAATCTGGTTCCGGCACGGCACGCTGAGCCTTTGGTTAATTCCTCTTCCTGGTGGGAAATGAGAGTTAAGTTTGCCCGTCCAGACACCTCCAGCTAGTCTCTCATTGGTTTTCGGTATTCCTGTTCATCTTCCGCAGAAATTGCAAACTGGGCCAAACAAGAGATTAAAGGGACTGACTCTCCAAGTCGGGAGAGTGTTAGTAAAGCGTCTGGATTGTTGCACCCGAGTACCAGGGTACGAAAACTGAGACATATTTGAACACGTCTCTCGATCACATGGTTGATCATACTCTAGGTTCCACATGCATGTTTTAGCTGAAGGAAGAATACCTTAAACCTGGGTAGTTGAAACCCGTGGAAAGGGTACCATGCAATATGACTTCAAACGGTCTTCATTTGCTCACCGAACCTCTCCAATCCTATCACTGCTGCGTTTATGCCCCTGTACACATGCTTGATTCTCTTTCGGAGACATAGCAATCCATAGGTTTTAAGATACTTACTAGTCAGGTACATTCTTAGGCGTTTAATATGCGGTGTTGAGTCCATTTCGTTGAGCAAGGAGTAGCTCTTGTCTATTCCATATTTGGCTTAAGGAACTTTATCTGTGCTCATTTCGATCTCTGGTTTTATGCAGCACCCAAACTCACCTTTCCCCTTAAGCAAGCATAAGTTGGTTTTCTAAATTTGAGACCCTGTTCTGTTCTGTAAATCAGTTACTGTGTAGCCAAGTTTACATTCCGTGTATTACTGATATCTTACGATGTTTCTTTTTCTGTGTGACTTATTTCAGTTAGAATCATCATACCTGAATCCACTCATTGTGCTGTTAAGGGCCTGATGACATAGATTTCATTGCTGAGTGATATTGCTTTGTAAGTAAATACCACAACTTCTTTATCCATTTTTCACTTTCTGCGATGTTGAACTTGTAGTGTAAACGAGGTTCTTGTAAACAGAGCCGTTCCAAACTTTGGGGTGGCTGTGTCTTTTTGATTTTAATTTCCCTAAGCTATAGGACCATAAGTGGAAGTGCCCTAGGCTCTGTTGCTTTGTTTTTTCGATGTTTCAGGAAACACCATACACTTCTCCCGAGTGTCTGTTTGCAATTTACATCCCGCCCATCAGCATAACAAGGCTCCCAGTTCTCCATGGCCTGTCCTGCCTTTCTGGATTTTACACTTTTTTCAGATGGCCCTTTTGACCGGGGGGAAGTGAGACTTCATTGTAGTGCAGATTTCCTTTGCAAGCTTGCTTGGTTGGCCAAAAAGGGCGTATGCGTTTTTTCCTGAATATATTCAGGAAAAAACGCATACGCCCTTTTTGGCCAAGTGCATCATTGTGGACGTTCTGCCTCTTTTCCTATGCTTTCAATGCAATTCCAGTCTACCTCCTGAAATCGGTTTCCTGCAATTCTGCCCCGCTTTCAAGTCCTCTTGGCAGCCTTACTTCAGTATATTTTTGGACGATAGCTGTCATTTATAACTCTGCAGGTTTGTGAATTACAGTGCCCCTGAGCTCCTTTCCTCAACTCGCTTTCTTTTGAGCTGGCCGCAACACCACAGGATGGCTTCAGTCCCTAATCTGGTTCCGGCACGGCACGCTGAGCCTTTGGTTATTTCCTCTTCCTGGTGGGAAATGAGAGTTAAATTTGCACGTCCAGACACCTCCAGCTAGTCTCTCATTGGTTCTCGCTATTCCTGTTCATCTTCCGCAGAAATTGCAAACTGGGCCAAACAGGAGGTTAAAGGCGCTGACTCTCCAAGTGGGGAGAGTGTTAGTAAAGCGTCTGGAATGTTGCACCCGAGTACCAGGGGAGAAGAACTGAGACATATTTGAACACGTCTCCCGTTCACATGGTTGATCATACTCTGGGTTCCACATGCATGTTTTAGCTGAAGGAAGAATACCTTAAACCTGCAGAGTTGAGACCCGTGGAATGGGTACCATGCAATATGACTTCAAAGGGTCTTCATTTGCTCACCGAACTTCTCCAATCCTATCACTGCTGCGTTTATGCCCCTGTACACACGCTTGATTCTCTTTTGGAGACATAGCAATCCATAGGTTTTATGATACTTACTAACAGGTACATTCTTAGGCGTTTAATATGGGGTGTTGAGTCCATTTCGTTGAGCAAGGAGTAGCTCTTTTCTATTCCGTATTTGGCTTAAGGAACTTTATCTGTGCTCATTTCAATCTCTGATTTTACGCAGCACCCCAACTCAACTTTCCCCTTAAGCAAGCATAACTTGGTTTTCTAAATTTGAGACCCTGTTCTGTTTTGGAATTCAGTTCCTGTGTAGCCAAGTTTACATTCCATGTATTAGTGATATCTTATGATGTTTCTTTTTCTGTTTGACTTATTTCAGTTAGAATCATCGTACCTGAAGCCACTCATTATGCTGCTACAGGCCTGATGACATAGATTTCATTGCGGAGTGATACTGCATTGTACGTAAGTACCACAAGTTCTTTATCCATTTTTCACTTTCTGTGATATTGAACTTGTACGGTAAACGAGGTTCTTGTAAACAGAGGCGTCCCAAACTTTGGGGTGGCTGTGTCTTTTTGATTTTAATTTCCCTAAGCTATAGGACCATAAGTGGAAGTGCCCTAGGCTCTGTTGCTTTGTTTTTTAGATGTTTCAGGAAACACCATACACTTCTCCCGAGTGTCTGTTGGCAATTTACATCCCGCCCATCAGCATAACAAGGCTCCCAGTTCTCCATGGCCTGTCCTGCCTTTCTGGATTTTACACTTTATTCAGATGGCCCTTTTGACCAGGGGGAAGTGAGACTTCATTGTAGTGCAGATTTCCTTTGCAAGCTTGCTTGGTTGGCCAAAAAGGGCGTATGCGTTTTTTCCTGAATATATTCAGGAAAAAATGCATAAGCCCTTTTTGGCCAAGTGCATCATTGTGGACGTTCTGCCTCTTTTCCTATGCTTTCAATGCAATTCCAGTCTACCTCCTGAAATCGGTTTCCTGCAATTCTGCCCCGCCTTCAAGTCCTCTTGGCAGCGTTACTTCAGTATATTTTTGGACGATAGCAGTCATTTATAACTCTGCAGGATTGTGAATTACAGTGCCCCTGAGCTCCTTTCTTCAACTCGCTTTCTTTTGAGCTGGCCGCAACACCGCAGGATGGCTTCAGGCCCTAATCTGGTTCCGGCACGGCACGCTGAGCCTTTGGTTATTTCCTCATCCTGGTGGGAAATGAGAGTTAAATTTGCCCGTCCAGACACCTCCAGCTAGTCTCTCATTGGTTCTCACTATTCCTGTTCATATTCCGCAGAAATTGCAAACTGGGCCAAACAGGAGGTTAAAGGCGCTGACTCTCCAAGTGGGGAGAGTGTTAGTAAAGCGTCTGGAATGTTGCACCCGAGTACCAGGGGAGAAGAACTGAGACATATATGAATACGTCTCCCGTTCACACGGTTGATCATACTCTGGGTTCCACATGCATGTTTTAGCTGAAGGAAGAATACCTTAAACGTGGAGAGTTGAGACCCGTGTAATGGGTACAATGCAATATGACTTCAAAGGGTCTTCATTTGCTCACCGAACCTCTCCAATCCTATCACTGCTGCGTTTACGCCCCTGTACACAGGCTTGATTCTCTTTTGGAGACATAGCAATCCATAGGTTTTAAGATACTTACTAGTCAGGTACATTCTTAGGCGTTTAATATGGGGTGTTGAGTCCATTTCGTTGAGCAAGGAGTAGCTCTTGTCTATTCCATATTTGGCTTAAGGAACTTTATCTGTGCTCATTTCAATCTCTGGTTTTATGCAGCACCCCAACTCACCTTTCCCCTTAAGCAAGCATAAGTTGCTTTTCTAAATTTGAGACCCTGTTCTGTTTTGGAATTCAGTTCCTGTGTAGCCAAGTTTACATTCTGTGTATTAGTGATATCTTATGATGTTTCTTTTTCTGTGTGACTTATTTCAGTTAGAATCATCGTACCTGAATCCACTCATTATGCTGCTACGGGCCTGATGACATAGATTTCATTGCTGAGTGATACTGCATTGTACGTAAGTACCACAAGTTCTTTATCCATTTTTCACTTTCTGTGATATTGAACTTGTACGGTAAACGAGATTCTTGTAAACAGAGGCGTCCCAAACTTTGGGGTGGCTGTGTCTTTTTTATTTTAATTTCCCTAAGCTATAGGACCATAAGTGGAAGTGCCCTAGGTTCTTTTGCTTTGTTTTTTCGATGTTTCAGGAAACACCCTACACTTCTCCCGAGTGTCTGTTGGCAATTTACATCCCGCCCATCAGCATAACAAGGCTCCCAGTTCTCCATGGCCTGTCCTGCCTTTCTGGATTTTACACTTTTTTCAGATGGCCCTTTTGACCGGGGGGAAGTGAGACTTCATTGTAGTGCAGATTTCCTTTGCAAGCTTGCTTGGTTGGCCAAAAAGGGCGTATGCGTTTTTTCCTGAATATATTCAGGAAAAAACGCATACGCACTTTTTGGCCAAGTGCATCATTGTGGACGTTCTGCCTCTTTTCCTATGCTTTCAATGCAATTCCAGTCTACCTCCTGAAATCGGTTTCCTGCAATTCTGCCCTGCTTTCAAGTCCTCTTGGCAGCCTTACTTCAGTATATTTTTGGACGATAGGTGTCATTTATAACTCTGCAGGTTTGTGAATTACAGTGCCCCTGAGCTCCTTTCTTCAACTCGCTTTCTTTTGAGCTGGCCGCAACACCGCAGGATGGCTTCAGGCCCTAATCTGGTTCCGGCACGGCACGCTGAGCCTTTGGTTAATTCCTCTTCCTGGTGGGAAATGAGAGTTAAGTTTGCCCGTCCAGACACCTCCAGCTAGTCTCTCATTGGTTTTCGGTATTCCTGTTCATCTTCCGCAGAAATTGCAAACTGGGCCAAACAAGAGATTAAAGGGACTGACTCTCCAAGTCGGGAGAGTGTTAGTAAAGCGTCTGGATTGTTGCACCCGAGTACCAGGGTACGAAAACTGAGACATATTTGAACACGTCTCTCGATCACATGGTTGATCATACTCTAGGTTCCACATGCATGTTTTAGCTGAAGGAAGAATACCTTAAACCTGGGTAGTTGAAACCCGTGGAAAGGGTACCATGCAATATGACTTCAAACGGTCTTCATTTGCTCACCGAACCTCTCCAATCCTATCACTGCTGCGTTTATGCCCCTGTACACATGCTTGATTCTCTTTCGGAGACATAGCAATCCATAGGTTTTAAGATACTTACTAGTCAGGTACATTCTTAGGCGTTTAATATGCGGTGTTGAGTCCATTTCGTTGAGCAAGGAGTAGCTCTTGTCTATTCCATATTTGGCTTAAGGAACTTTATCTGTGCTCATTTCGATCTCTGGTTTTATGCAGCACCCAAACTCACCTTTCCCCTTAAGCAAGCATAAGTTGGTTTTCTAAATTTGAGACCCTGTTCTGTTCTGTAAATCAGTTACTGTGTAGCCAAGTTTACATTCCGTGTATTACTGATATCTTACGATGTTTCTTTTTCTGTGTGACTTATTTCAGTTAGAATCATCATACCTGAATCCACTCATTGTGCTGCTAAGGGCCTGATGACATAGATTTCATTGCTGAGTGATATTGCTTTGTAAGTAAATACCACAACTTCTTTATCCATTTTTCACTTTCTGCGATGTTGAACTTGTAGTGTAAACGAGGTTCTTGTAAACAGAGCCGTTCCAAACTTTGGGGTGGCTGTGTCTTTTTGATTTTAATTTCCCTAAGCTATAGGACCATAAGTGGAAGTGCCCTAGGCTCTGTTGCTTTGTTTTTTCGATGTTTCAGGAAACACCATACACTTCTCCCGAGTGTCTGTTTGCAATTTACATCCCGCCCATCAGCATAACAAGGCTCCCAGTTCTCCATGGCCTGTCCTGCCTTTCTGGATTTTACACTTTTTTCAGATGGCCCTTTTGACCGGGGGGAAGTGAGACTTCATTGTAGTGCAGATTTCCTTTGCAAGCTTGCTTGGTTGGCCAAAAAGGGCGTATGCGTTTTTTCCTGAATATATTCAGGAAAAAACGCATACGCCCTTTTTGGCCAAGTGCATCATTGTGGACGTTCTGCCTCTTTTCCTGTGCTTTCAATGCAATTCCAGTCTACCTCCTGAAATCGGTTTCCTGCAATTCTGCCCCGCTTTCAAGTCCTCTTGGCAGCCTTACTTCAGTATATTTTTGGACGATAGCTGTCATTTATAACTCTGCAGGTTTGTGAATTACAGTGCCCCTGAGCTCCTTTCCTCAACTCGCTTTCTTTTGAGCTGGCCGCAACACCACAGGATGGCTTCAGTCCCTAATCTGGTTCCGGCACGGCACGCTGAGCCTTTGGTTATTTCCTCTTCCTGGTGGGAAATGAGAGTTAAATTTGCACGTCCAGACACCTCCAGCTAGTCTCTCATTGGTTCTCGCTATTCCTGTTCATCTTCCGCAGAAATTGCAAACTGGGCCAAACAGGAGGTTAAAGGCGCTGACTCTCCAAGTGGGGAGAGTGTTAGTAAAGCGTCTGGAATGTTGCACCCGAGTACCAGGGGAGAAGAACTGAGACATATTTGAACACGTCTCCCGTTCACATGGTTGATCATACTCTGGGTTCCACATGCATGTTTTAGCTGAAGGAAGAATACCTTAAACCTGCAGAGTTGAGACCCGTGGAATGGGTACCATGCAATATGACTTCAAAGGGTCTTCATTTGCTCACCGAACTTCTCCAATCCTATCACTGCTGCGTTTATGCCCCTGTACACACGCTTGATTCTCTTTTGGAGACATAGCAATCCATAGGTTTTATGATACTTACTAACAGGTACATTCTTAGGCGTTTAATATGGGGTGTTGAGTCCATTTCGTTGAGCAAGGAGTAGCTCTTTTCTATTCCGTATTTGGCTTAAGGAACTTTATCTGTGCTCATTTCAATCTCTGATTTTACGCAGCACCCCAACTCAACTTTCCCCTTAAGCAAGCATAACTTGGTTTTCTAAATTTGAGACCCTGTTCTGTTTTGGAATTCAGTTCCTGTGTAGCCAAGTTTACATTCCATGTATTAGTGATATCTTATGATGTTTCTTTTTCTGTTTGACTTATTTCAGTTAGAATCATCGTACCTGAAGCCACTCATTATGCTGCTACAGGCCTGATGACATAGATTTCATTGCGGAGTGATACTGCATTGTACGTAAGTACCACAAGTTCTTTATCCATTTTTCACTTTCTGTGATATTGAACTTGTACGGTAAACGAGGTTCTTGTAAACAGAGGCGTCCCAAACTTTGGGGTGGCTGTGTCTTTTTGATTTTAATTTCCCTAAGCTATAGGACCATAAGTGGAAGTGCCCTAGGCTCTGTTGCTTTGTTTTTTAGATGTTTCAGGAAACACCATACACTTCTCCCGAGTGTCTGTTGGCAATTTACATCCCGCCCATCAGCATAACAAGGCTCCCAGTTCTCCATGGCCTGTCCTGCCTTTCTGGATTTTACACTTTTTTCAGATGGCCCTTTTGACCAGGGGGAAGTGAGACTTCATTGTAGTGCAGATTTCCTTTGCAAGCTTGCTTGGTTGGCCAAAAAGGGCGTATGCGTTTTTTCCTGAATATATTCAGGAAAAAATGCATAAGCCCTTTTTGGCCAAGTGCATCATTGTGGACGTTCTGCCTCTTTTCCTATGCTTTCAATGCAATTCCAGTCTACCTCCTGAAATCGGTTTCCTGCAATTCTGCCCCACCTTCAAGTCCTCTTGGCAGCGTTACTTCAGTATATTTTTGGACGATAGCAGTCATTTATAACTCTGCAGGTTTGTGAATTACAGTGCCCCTGAGCTCCTTTCTTCAACTCGCTTTCTTTTGAGCAGGCCGCAACACCGCAGGATGGCTTCAGGCCCTAATCTGGTTCCGGCACGGCACTCTGAGCCTTTGGTTATTTCCTCATCCTGGTGGGAAATGAGAGTTAAATTTGCCCGTCCAGACACCTCCAGCTAGTCTCTCATTGGTTCTCGCTATTCCTGTTCATCTTCCGCAGAAATTGCAAACTGGGCCAAACAGGAGGTTAAAGGCGCTGACTCTCCAAGTGGGGAGAGTGTTAGTAAAGCGTCTGGAATGTTGCACCCGAGTACCAGGGGAGAAAAATTGAGACATATTTGAACACGTCTCCCGTTCACACGGTTGATCATACTCTGGGTTCTACATGCATGTTTTAGCTGAAGGAAGAATACTTTAAACCTGCAGAGTTGAGACCCGTGGAATGGGTACCATGCAATATGTCTTCAAACGGTCTTCATTTGCTCACCGAACCTCTCCAATCCTATCACTGCTGCGTTTATGCCCTTGTACACACGCTTGATTCTCTTTTGGAGACATAGCAATCCATAGGTTTTATGATACTTACTAACAGGTACATTCTTAGGCGTTTAATATGGGGTGTTGAGTCCATTTCGTTGAGCAAGGAGTAGCTCTTTTCTATTCCGTATTTGGCTTAAGTAACTTTATCTGTGCTCATTTCAATCTCTGATTTTACGCAGCACCCCAACTCAACATTCCCCTTAAGCAAGCATAAGTTAGTTTTCTAAATTTGAGACCCTGTTCTGTTTTGGAATTCAGTTCCTGTGTAGCCAAGTTTACATTCCGTGTATTAGTGATATCTTATGATGTTTCTTTTTCTGTTTGACTTATTTCAGTTAGAATCATCGTACCTGAATCCGCTCATTATGCTGCTACAGGCCTGATGACATAGATTTCATTGCGGAGTGATACTGCATTGTACGTAAGTACCACAAATTCTTTATCCATTTTTCACTTTCTGTGATATTGAACTTGTACGGTAAACGAGGTTCTTGTAAACAGAGGCGTCCCAAACTTTGGGGTGGCTGTGTCTTTTTGATTTTAATTTCCCTAAGCTATAGGACCATAAGTGGAAGTGCCCTAGGCTCTGTTGCTTTGTTTTTTAGATGTTTCAGGAAACACCATACACTTCTCCCGAGTGTCTGTTGGCAATTTACATCCCGCCCATCAGCATAACAAGGCTCCCAGTTCTCCATGGCCTGTCCTGCCTTTCTGGATTTTACACTTTTTTCAGATGGCCCTTTTGACCGGGGGGAAGTGAGACTTCATTGTAGTGCAGATTTCCTTTGCAAGCTTGCTTGGTTGGCCAAAAAGGGCGTATGCGTTTTTTTCCTGAATATATTCAGGAAAAAACGCATACGCCCTTTTTGGCCAAGTGCATCATTGTGGACGTTCTGCCTCTTTTCCTATGCTTGAAATGCAATTCCAGTCTACCTCCTGAAATCGGTTTCCTGCAATTCTGCCCCGCTTTCAAGTCCTCTTGGCAGCCTTACTTCAGTATATTTTTGGACGATAGCTGTCATTTATAACTCTGCAGGTTTGTGAGTTACAGTGCCCCTGAGCTCCTTTCTTCAACTCGCTTTCTTGTGACCTGGCCGCAACACCGTAGGATGGCTTCAGGCCCTAATCTGGTTCCGGCACGGCACGCTGAGCCTTTGGTTAATTCCTCTTCCTGGTGGGAAATGAGAGTTAAATTTGCCCGTCCAGACACCTCCAGCTAGTCTCTCATTGGTTCTCGCTATTCCTGTTCATCTTCCGCAGAAATTGCACACTGGGCCAAACAGGAGGTTAAAGGCGCTGACTCTCCAAGTGGGGAGAGTGTTAATAAAGCCTCTGGAATATTGCACCCGAGTACCAGGGAAGGAAAACTGAGACATATTTGAACATGTCTCCCGTTCACACGGTTGATCATACTCTGGGTTCCCCATGCATGTTTTAGCTGAAGGAAGAATACCTTAAACATGGAGAGTTGAGACCCGTGGAATGGGTACCATGCAATATGACTTCAAAGGGTCTTCATTTGCTCACCGAACCTCTCCAATCCTATCACTGCTGCGTTTATGCCCCTGTACACACGCTTGATTCTCTTTTGGAGACATAGCAATCCATAGGTTTTAAGATACTTATTAGTCAGGTACATTCTTAGGCGTTTAATATGGGGTGTTGAGTCCATTTCGTTGAGCAAGGAGTAGCTCTTGTCTATTCCATATTTGGCTTAAGGAACTTTATCTGTGCTCATTTCGATCTCTGGTTTTATGCAGCACCCCAACTCACCTTTCCCCTTAAGCAAGCATAAGTTGGTTTTCTAAATTTGAGACCCTGTTCTGTTTTGGAATTCAGTTCCTGTGTAGCCAAGTTTACATTCCGTGTATTAGTGATATCTTATGATGCTTCTTTTTCTGTGTGACTTATCTCAGTTAGAATCATCGTACCTGAATCCACTCATTATGCTGCTACGGGCCTGATGACATAGATTTCATTGCTGAGTGATACTGCATTGTACGTAAGTACCACAAGTTCTTTATCCATTTTTCACTTTCTGTGATATTGAACTTGTACGGTAAACGAGGTTCTTGTAAACAGAGGCGTCCCAAACTTTGGGGTGGCTGTGTCTTTTTGATTTTAATTTCCCTAAGCTATAGGACCATAAGTGGAAGTGCCCTAGGCTCTGTTGCTTTGTTTTTTAGATGTTTCAGGAAACACCATACACTTCTCCCGAGTGTCTGTTGGCAATTTACATCCCGCCCATCAGCATAACAAGGCTCCCAGTTCTCCATGGCCTGTCTTGCCTTTCTGGATTTTACACTTTTTTCAGATGGCCCTTTTGACCGGGGGGAAGTGAGACTTCATTGTAGTGCAGATTTCGTTTGCAAGCTTGCTTGGTTGGCCAAAAAGGGCGTATGCGTTTTTTCCTGAATATATTCAGGAAAAAACGCATACGCCCTTTTTGGCCAAGTGCATCATTGTGGAAGTTCTGCCTCTTTTCCTATGCTTGAAATGCAATTCCAGTCTACCTCCTGAAATCGGTTTCCTGCAATTCTGCCCCGCTTTCAAGTCCTCTTGGCAGCCTTACTTCAGTATATTTTTGGACGATAGCTGTCATTTACAACTCTGCAGGTTTGTGAATTACAGTGCCCCTGAGGCTCCTTTCTTCAACTCGCTTTCTTCTGAGCTGGCCGCAACACCGCAGGATGGCTTCAGGCCCTAATCTGGTTCCGGCACGGAACGCTGAGCCTTTGGTTATTTCCTCTTCCTGGTGGGAAATGAGAGTTAAATTTGCCCGTCCAGACACCTCCAGCTAGTCTCTCATTGGTTCTCCCTATTCCTGTTCATCTTCCGCAGAAATTGCAAACTGGGCCAAACAGGAGGTTAAAGGCGCTGACTCTCCAAGTGGGGAGAGTGTTAGTAAAGCGTCTGGAATGTTGCACCCGAGTACCAGGGTAGGAAACCTGAGACTTATTTGAACACGTCTCCCGTTCACACGGTTGATCATACTCTGGGTTCCACATGCATGTTTTAGCTGAAGGAAGAATACCTTAAACCTGGAGAGTTGAGACCCGTTTAATGGGTACCATGCAATATGACTTCAAAGGGTCTTCATTTGCTCACCGAACCTCTCCAATCCTATCACTGCTGCGTTTATGCCCCTGTACACATGCTTGATTCTCTTTCGGAGACATAGCAATCCATAGGTTTTAAGATACTTACTAGTCAGGTACATTCTTAGGCGTTTAATATGCGGTGCTGAGTCCATTTCGTTGAGCAAGGAGTAGCTCTTGTCTATTCCATATTTGGCTTAAGGAACTTTATCTGTGCTCATTTCAATCTCTGGTTTTATGCAGCACCCCAACTCACCTTTCCCCTTAAGCAAGCATAAGTTGGTTTTCTAAATTTGAGACCCTGTTCTGTTCTGTAATTCAGTTCCTGTGTAGCCAAGTTTACATTCCGTGTATTACTGATATCTTATGATGTTTCTTTCTCTGTGTGACTTATTTCAGTTAGAATCATCATTCGTGAATCCACTCATTGTGCTGCTAAGGGCCTGATGACATACATTTCATTGCTGAGTGATATTGCTTTGTAAGTAAATACCACAACTTCTTTATCCATTTTTCACTTTCTGTGATATTGAACTTGTACTGTAAACGAGGTTCTTGTAAACAGAGGCGTCCCAAACTTTGGGGTGGCTGTGTCTTTTTGATTTTAATTTCCCTAAGCTATAGGACCATAAGTGGAAATGCCCTAGGCTCTGTTGCTTTGTTTTTTCGATGTTTCAGGAAACACCATACACTTCTCCCGAGTGTCTGTTGGCAATTTACATCCCGCCCATCAGCATAACAAGGCTCCCAGTTCTCCATGGCCTGTCCTGCCTTTCTGGATTTTACACTTTTTTCAGATGGCCCTTTTGACCGGGGGGAAGTGAGACTTCATTGTAGTGCAGATTTCCTTTGCAAGCTTGCTTGGTTGGCCAAAAAGGGCGTATGCGTTTTTTCCTGAATATATTCAGGAAAAAACGCATACGCCCTTTTTGGCCAAGTGCATCATTGTGGACGTTCTGCCTCTTTTCCTATCCTTTCAATGCAATTCCAGTCTACCTCCTGAAATCGGTTTCCTGCAATTCTGCCCCGCTTTCAAGTCCTCTTGGCAGCCTTACTTCAGTGTATTTTTGGACGATAGCTGTCATTTATAACTCTGCAGGTTTGTGAATTACAGTGCCCCTGAGCTCCTTTCTTCAACTCACTTTCTTTTGAGCTGGCCGCAACACCGCAGGATGGGTTCAGGCCCTAATCTTGTTCGGGAACGGCACGATGAGCCTTTGGTTAATTCCTCTTCCTGGTGGGAAATGAGAGTTAAATTTGCCCGTCCAGACACCTCCAGCTAGTCTCTCATTGGTTCTCGCTATTCCTGTTCATCTTCCGCAGAAATTGCAAACTGGGCCAAACATGAGGTTAAAGGGACTGACTCTCCAAGTCGGTAGAGTGTTACTAAAGCGTCTGGAATGTTGCACCCGAGTAGCAGGGGAGGAAAACTGAGACATATTTGAACACGTCTCCCGTTCACACGGTTGATCATACTCTGGGTTCCACATGCATGTTTTAGCTGAAGGAAGAATGCCTTAAACCTGGAGAGTTGAGACCCGTGTAATGGGTTCCATGCAATATGACTTCAAAGGGTCTTCATTTGCTCACCGAACCTCTCCAATCCTATCACTGCTGCGTTTATGCCCCTGTACACACGCTTGATTCTCTTTTGGAGACATAGCAATCCATAGGTTTTAAGATACTTACTAGTCAGGTACATTCTTAGGCGTTTAATATGGGGTGTTGAGTCCATTTCGTTGAGCAAGGAGTAGCTCTTGTCTATTCCATATTTGGCTTAAGGAACTTTATCTGTGCTCATTTCAATCTCTGGTTTTATGCAGCACCCCAACTCACCTTTCCCCTTAAGCAAGCATAAGTTGGTTTTCTAAATTTGAGACCCTGTTCTGTTTTGGAATTCAGTTCCTGTGTAGCCAAGTTTACATTCCGTGTATTAGTGATATCTTATGATGTTTCTTTTTCTGTGTGACTTATTTCAGTTAGAATCATCGTACCTGAATCCACTCATTATGCTGCTACGGGCCTGATGACATAAATTTCATTGCTGAGTGATACTGCATTGTACGTAAGTGACACAAGTTATTTATCCATTTTTCACTTTCTGTGATATTGAACTTGTACGGTAAACGAGGTTCTTGTAAACAAAGCCGTTCCAAACTTTGGGGTGGCTGTGTCTTTTTGATTTTAATTTCCCTAAGCTATAGGACCATAAATGGAAGTGCCCTAGGTTCTGTTGCTTTGTTTTTTAGATGTTTCAGGAAGCACCATACACTTCTCCCGAGTGGTTGTTGGCAATTTACATCCCGCCCATCAGCATAACAAGGCTCCCAGTTCTCCATGGCCTGTCCTGCCTTTCTGGATTTTACACTTTTTTCAGATGGCCCTTTTGACCGGGGGGAAGTGAGACTTCATTGTAGTGCAGATTTCCTTTGCAAGCTTGCTTGGTTGGCCAAAAGGGCGTATGCGTTTTTTCCTGAATATATTCAGGAAAAACGCATACGCCCTTTTTGGCCAAGTGCATCATTGTGGACGTTCTGCCTCTTTTCCTATGCTTTCAATGCAATTCCAGTCTACCTCCTAAAATCGGTTTCCTGCAATTCTGCCCCGCTTTCAAGTCCTCTTGGCAGCCTTACTTCAGTATATTTTTGGACAATAGCTGTCATTTATAACTCTGCAGGTTTGTGAATTACAGTGCCCCTGAGCTCCTTTCTTCAACTCACTTTCTTTTCAGCTGGCCGCAACACCACAGGATGGCTTCAGGCCCTAATCTGGTTCAGGCACGGCACGCTGAGCCTTTGGTTATTTCCTCATCCTGGTAGGAAATGAGAGTTAAATTTGCCCGTCCAGTCACCTCCAGCTAGTCTCTCATTGGTTCTCCCTATTCCTGCTCATCTTCCGCAGAAATTGCAAACTGGGCCAAACAGGAGGTTAAAGGGACTGACTCTCCAAGTCGGGAGAGTGTTAGTAAAGCGTCTGGAATGTTGCACTCGAGTTCCAGGGGTGGAAAACTGAGACATATTTGAACATGTCTCCCGTTCACATGGTTGATCATACTTGGGTTCCACATGCATGTTTTAGCTGAAGGAAGAATACCTTAAACCTGTGTAGTTGAAACCCGTGGAATGGGTACCATACAATATGACTTCAAAGGGTCTTCATTTGCTCACCGAACCTCTCCAATCCTATCACTGCTGCGTTTATGCCCCTGAACACATGCTTCATTCTCTTTCGGAGACATAGCAATCCATAGGTTTTAAGATACTTACTAGTCAGGTACATTTTTAGGCGTTTAATATGGGGTGTTGAGTCCATTTCGTTGAGCAAGGAGTAGCTCTTGTCTATTCCATATTTGGCTTAAGGAACTTTATCTGTGCTCATTTCGATCTCTGGTTTTATGCAGCACCCCAACTCACCTTTCCCCTTAAGCAAGCATAAGTTGGTTTTCTAAATTTGAGACCCTGTTCTGTTCTGTAATTCAGTTCCTGTGTAGCCAAGTTTACATTCCGTGTATTACTGATATCTTATGATGTTTCTTTTTCTGTGTGACTTATTTCAGTTAGAATCATCGTACCTGAATCCACTCATTGTGCTGCTATGGGCCTGATGACATAGATTTCATTGCTGAGTGATATTGCTTTGTAAGTAAATACCACAAATTCTTTATCCATTTTTCACATTCTGCGATGTTGAACTTGTACTGTAAATGAGGTTCTTGTAAACAGAGGCGTCCCAAACTTTGGGGTGGCTGTGTCTTTTTGATTTTAATTTCCCTAAGCTATAGGACCATAAGTGGAAGTGCCCTAGGCTCTGTTGCTTTGTTTTTTAGATGTTTCAGGAAACACCATACACTTCTCCCGAGTGTCTGTTGGCAATTTACATCCCGCCCATCAGCATAACAAGGCTCCCAGTTCTCCATGGCCTGTCCTGCCTTTCTGGATTTTACACTTTTTTCAGATGGCCCTTTTGACCGGGGGGAAGTGAGACTTCATTGTAGTGCAGATTTCCTTTGCAAGCTTGCTTGGTTGGCCAAAAAGGGCGTATGCGTTTTTTCCTGAATATATTCAGGAAAAAACGCATACGCCCTTTTTGGCCAAGTGCATCATTGTGGACGTTCTGCCTCTTTTCCTATGCTTTCAATGCAATTCCAGTCTACCTCCTGAAATCGGTTTCCTGCTTTTCTGCCCTGCTTTCAAGTCCTCTTGGCAGCCTTACTTCAGTCTATTTTTGGACGATAGCTATCATTTATAACTCTGCAGGTTTGTGAATTACAGTGCCCCTGAGCTCCTTTCTTCAACTCGCTTTCTTGTGAGCTGGCCGCAACACCGCAGGATGGCTTCAGGCCCTAATCTGCTTCCGGCACGGTACGCTGAGCCTTTGGTTATTTCCTCTTCCTGGTGGGAAATGAGAGTTAAATTTGCCCGTCCAGACACCTCCAGCTAGTCTCTCATTGGTTCTCCCAATTCCTGTTCATCTTCCGCAGAAATTGCAAACTGGGCCAAACAGGAGGTTAAAGGCGCTGACTCTCCAAGTGGGGAGAGTGTTAGTAAATCGTCTGGAATGTTGCACCCGAATACCAGGGGAGGAAAACTGAGACATATTTGAACACGTCTCCCGTTCACACGGTTGATCATACTCTGGGTTCCACATGCATGTTTTAGCTGAAGGAAGAATACCTTGAACCTGGAGAGTTGAGACCCGTGGAATGGGTACCATGCAATGTGACTTCAAACGGTCTTCATTTGCTCACCGAACCTCTCCAATCCTATCACTGCTGCGTTTATGCCCCTGTACACATGCTTGATTGTCTTTCGGAGACATAGCAATCCATAGGTTTTAAGATACTTACTAGTCATGTACATTCTTAGGCGTTTAATATGCGGTGTTGAGTCTATTTCGTTGAGCAAGGAGTAGCTCTTGTCTATTCCATATTTGGCTTAAGGAACTTTATCTGTGCTCATTTCGATCTCTGGTTTTATGCAGCACCCCAACTCACCTTTCCCCTTAAGCAAGCATAAGTTGGTTTTCTAAATTTGAGACCCTGTTCTGTTCTGTAATTCAGTTCCTGTGTAGCCAAGTTTACATTCCGTGTATTACTGATATCTTATGATGTTTCTTTCTCTGTGTGACTTATTTCAGTTAGAATCATCATTCGTGAATCCACTCATTGTGCTGCTAAGGGCCTGATGACATAGATTTCATTGCTGAGTGATATTGCTTTGTAAGTAAATACCACAACTTCTTTATCCATTTTTCACTTTCTGTGATATTGAACTTGTACGGTAAACGAGGTTCTTGTAAACAAAGCCGTTCCAAACTTTGGGGTGGCTGTGTCTTTTTGATTTTAATTTCCCTAAGCTATAGGACCATAAATGGAAGTGCCCTAGGTTCTGTTGCTTTGTTTTTTAGATGTTTCAGGAAGCACCATACACTTCTCCCGAGTGGTTGTTGGCAATTTACATCCCGCCCATCAGCATAACAAGGCTCCCAGTTCTCCATGGCCTGTCCTGCCTTTCTGGATTTTACACTTTTTTCAGATGGCCCTTTTGACCGGGGGGAAGTGAGACTTCATTGTAGTGCAGATTTCCTTTGCAAGCTTGCTTGGTTGGCCAAAAGGGCGTATGCGTTTTTTCCTGAATATATTCAGGAAAAACGCATACGCCCTTTTTGGCCAAGTGCATCATTGTGGACGTTCTGCCTCTTTTCCTATGCTTTCAATGCAATTCCAGTCTACCTCCTAAAATCGGTTTCCTGCAATTCTGCCCCGCTTTCAAGTCCTCTTGGCAGCCTTACTTCAGTATATTTTTGGACAATAGCTGTCATTTATAACTCTGCAGGTTTGTGAATTACAGTGCCCCTGAGCTCCTTTCTTCAACTCACTTTCTTTTCAGCTGGCCGCAACACCACAGGATGGCTTCAGGCCCTAATCTGGTTCAGGCACGGCACGCTGAGCCTTTGGTTATTTCCTCATCCTGGTAGGAAATGAGAGTTAAATTTGCCCGTCCAGTCACCTCCAGCTAGTCTCTCATTGGTTCTCCCTATTCCTGCTCATCTTCCGCAGAAATTGCAAACTGGGCCAAACAGGAGGTTAAAGGGACTGACTCTCCAAGTCGGGAGAGTGTTAGTAAAGCGTCTGGAATGTTGCACTCGAGTTCCAGGGGTGGAAAACTGAGACATATTTGAACATGTCTCCCGTTCACATGGTTGATCATACTTGGGTTCCACATGCATGTTTTAGCTGAAGGAAGAATACCTTAAACCTGTGTAGTTGAAACCCGTGGAATGGGTACCATACAATATGACTTCAAAGGGTCTTCATTTGCTCACCGAACCTCTCCAATCCTATCACTGCTGCGTTTATGCCCCTGAACACATGCTTCATTCTCTTTCGGAGACATAGCAATCCATAGGTTTTAAGATACTTACTAGTCAGGTACATTTTTAGGCGTTTAATATGGGGTGTTGAGTCCATTTCGTTGAGCAAGGAGTAGCTCTTGTCTATTCCATATTTGGCTTAAGGAACTTTATCTGTGCTCATTTCGATCTCTGGTTTTATGCAGCACCCCAACTCACCTTTCCCCTTAAGCAAGCATAAGTTGGTTTTCTAAATTTGAGACCCTGTTCTGTTCTGTAATTCAGTTCCTGTGTAGCCAAGTTTACATTCCGTGTATTACTGATATCTTATGATGTTTCTTTTTCTGTGTGACTTATTTCAGTTAGAATCATCGTACCTGAATCCACTCATTGTGCTGCTATGGGCCTGATGACATAGATTTCATTGCTGAGTGATATTGCTTTGTAAGTAAATACCACAAATTCTTTATCCATTTTTCACATTCTGCGATGTTGAACTTGTACTGTAAACGAGGTTCTTGTAAACAGAGGCGTCCCAAACTTTGGGGTGGCTGTGTCTTTTCGATTTTAATTTCCCTAAGCTATAGGACCATAAGTGGAAGTGCCCTAGGCTCTGTTGCTTTGTTTTTTCGATGTTTCAGGAAACACCATACACTTCTAATGAGTGTCTGTTGGCAATTTACATCCCGCCCATCAGCATAACAAGGCTCCCAGTTCTCCATGGCCCTTCCTGCCTTTCTGGATTTTACACTTTTTTCAGATGGCCCTTTTGACCAGGGGGAAGTGAGACTTCATTGTAGTGCAGATTTCCTTTGCAAGCTTGCTTGGTTGGCCAAAAAGGGCATATGCGTTTTTTCCTGAATATATTCAGGAAAAAACGCATACGCCCTTTTTGGCCAAGTGCATCATTGTGGACGTTCTGCCTCTTTTCCTATGCTTGAAATGCAATTCCAGTCTACCTCCTGAAATCGGTTTCCTGCAATTCTGCCCCGCTTTCAAGTCCTCTTGGCAGCCTTACTTCAGTCTATTTTTGGACGATAGCTGTCATTTATAACTCTGCAGGTTTGTGAATTACAGTGCCCCTGAGCTCCTTTCTTCAACTCGCTTTCTTGTGAGCTGGCCGCAACACCGCAGGATGGCTTCAGGCCCTAATCTGCTTCCGGCACGGCACGCTGAGCCTTTGGTTATTTCCTCTTCCTGGTGGGAAATGAGAGTTAAATTTGCCCGTCCAGACACCTCCAGCTAGTCTCTCATTGGTTCTCCCTATTCCTGTTCATCTTCCGCAGAAATTGCAAACTGGGCCAAACAGGAGGTTAAAGGCGCTGACTCTCCAAGTGGGGAGAGTGTTAGTAAAGCATCTGGAATGTTGCACCCGAGTACCAGGGTACAAAAACTGAGACATATTTGAACACGTCTCCCGATCACATGGTTGATGATACTCTAGGTTCCACATGCATGTTTTAGCTGAAGGAAGAATACCTTAAACCTGGGTAGTTGAAACCCGTGGAATGGTACCATGCAATATGACTTCAAAGGGTCTTCATTTGCTCACCGAACTTCTCCAATCCTATCACTGCTGCGTTTATGCCCCTGTACACATGCTTGATTGTCTTTCGGAGACATAGCAATCCATAGGTTTTAAGATACTTACTAGTCAGGTACATTCTTAGGCGTTTAATATGCGGTGTTGAGTCCATTTCATTGAGCAAGGAGTAGCTCTTGTCTATTCCATATTTGGCTTAAGGAACTTTATCTGTGCTCATTTCGATCTCTGGTTTTATGCAGCACACCAACTCACCTTTCCCCTTAAGCAAGCATAAGTTGGTTTTCTAAATTTGAGACCCTGTTCTGTTCTGTAATTCAGTTCCTGTGTAGCCAAGTTTACATTCCATGTATTAGTGATATCTTATGATGTTTCTTTTTCTGTGTGACTTATTTCAGTTAGAATCATCGTACCTGAATCCACTCATTATGCTGCTACGGGCCTGATGACATAGATTTCATTGCTGAGTGATACTGCATTGTACGTAAGTACCACAAGTTTTTTATCCATTTTTCACTTTCTGCGATGTTGAACTTGTACTGTAAACGAGGTTATTGTAAACAGAGCCGTTCCAAACTTTGGGGTGGCTGTGTCTTTTTTATTTTAATTTCCCTAAGCTATAGGACCATAAGTGGAAGTGCCCTAGGCTCTGTTGCTTTGTTTTTTCGATGTTTCAGGAAACACCATACACTTCTCCCGAGTGTCTGTTGGCAATTTACATCCCGCCCATCAGCATAACAAGGCTCCCAGTTCTCCATGGCCTGTCCTGCCTTTCTGGATTTTACACTTTTTTCAGATGGCCCTTTTGACCGGGGGGAAGTGAGACTTCATTGTAGTGCAGATTTCCTTTGCAAGCTTGCTTGGTTGGCCAAAAAGGGCGTATGCGTTTTTTCCTGAATATATTCAGGAAAAAACGCATACGCCCTTTTTGGCCAAGTGCATCATTGTGGACGTTCTGCCTCTTTTCCTATGCTTTCAATGCAATTCCAGTCTACCTCCTGAAATCGGTTTCCTGCAATTCTGCCCCGCTTTCAAGTCCTCTTGGCAGCCATACTTCAGTATATTTTTGGACGATAGCTGTCATTTATAACTCTGCAGGTTTGTGAATTACAGTGCCCCTGAGCTCCTTTCTTCAACTCGCTTTCTTGTGAGCTGGCCGCAACACCGCAGCATGGCTTCAGGCCCTAATCTGGTTCCGGCACGGCACGCTGAGCCTTTGGTCATTTCCTCTTCCTGGTGGGAAATGAGAGTTAAACTTGCCTATCCAGACACCTCCAGCTATCCTCTCATTGGTTCTCGCTATTCCTGTTCATCTTCCGCAGAAATTGCAAACTGGGCCAAACAGGAGGTTAAAGGCGCTGACTCTCCAAGTGGGGAGAGTGTTAGTAAAGCGTCTGGAATGTTGCACCCGACTACCAGGGGAGGAAAACTGAGACATATTTGAACACGTCTCCCGTTCACACGGTTGATCATACTCTGGGTTCCACATGCATGTTTTAGCTGAAGGAAGAATACCTTAAACCTGGAGAGTTGAGACCCGTGGAATGGGTACCATGCAATGTGACTTCAAAGGGTCTTCATTTGCTCACCGAACCTCTCCAATCCTATCACTGCTGCGTTTATGCCCCTGTACACACGCTTGATTCTCTTTTGGAGACATAGCAATCCATAGGTTTTAAGATACTTACTAGTTAGGTACATTCTTAGGCGTTTAATATGGGGTGTTGAGTCCATTTCGTTGAGCAAGGAGTAGCTCTTGTCTATTCCATATTTGGCTTAAGGAACTTTATCTGTGCTCATTTCAATCTCTGGTTTTATGCAGCACCCCAACTCACCTTTCCCGTTAAGCAAGCATAAGTTGCTTTTCTAAATTTGAGACCCTGTTCTGTTTTGGAATTCAGTTCCTGTGTAGCCAAGTTTACATTCCGTGTATTAGTGATATCTTATGATGTTTCTTTTTCTGTGTGACTTATTTCAGTTAGAATCATCGTACCTGAATCCACTCATTATGCTGCTATGGGCCTGATGACATAGATTTCATTGCTGAGTGATACTGCATTGTACGTAAGTACCACAAGTTCTTTATCCATTTTTCACTTTCTGTGATATTGAACTTGTACGGTAAATGACGTTCTTATAAACAGAGCCGTTCCAAACTTTTGGGTGGCTGTGTCTTTTTGATTTTAATTTCCCTAAGCTATAGGACCATAAGTGGAAGTGCCCTAGGCTTTGTTGCTTTGTTTTTTAGATGTTTCAGGAAACACCATACACTTCTCCCGAGTGTCTGTTGGCAATTTACATCCCGCCCATCAGCATAACAAGGCTCCCAGTTCTCCATGGCCTGTCCTGCCTTTCTGGATTTTACACTTTTTTCAGATGGCCCTTTTGACCGGGGGGAAGTGAGACTTCATTGTAGTGCAGATTTCCTTTGCAAGTTTGCTTGGTGGGCCAAAAAGTGCGTATGCATTTTCTCCTGAATATATTCAGGAAAAAACGCATACGCCCTTTTAGGCCAAGTGCATCATTGTGGACGTTCTGCCTCTTTTCCTATGCTTTCAATGCAATTCCAGTCTACCTCCTGAAATCGGTTTCCTGCAATTCTGCCCTGCTTTCAAGTCCTCTTGGCAGCCTTACTTCAGTCTATTTTTGGACGATAGCTGTCATTTATAACTCTGCATGTTTGTGAATTACAGTGTCCCTGAGCTCCTTTCTTCAACTCGCTTTCTTGTGAGCTGGCCGCAACACCGCAGGATGGCTTCAGGCCCTAATCTGCTTCCGGCACGGCACGCTGAGCCTTTGGTTATTTCCTCTTCCTGGTGGGAAATGAGAGTTAAATTTGCCCGTCCAGACACCTCCAGCTAGTCTCTCATTGGTTCTCCCTATCCCTGTTCATCTTCCGCAGAAATTGCAAACTGGGCCAAACAGGAGGTTAAAGGCGCTGACTCTCCAAGTGGGGAGAGTGTTAGTAAAGCGTCTGGAATGTTGCACCCGAGTACCAGGGGAGGAAAACTGAGACAAATTTGAACACGTCTCCCGTTTACACGGTTGATCTACCCTGGGTTCCACATGCATGTTTTAGCTGAAGGAAGAATACCTTAAACCTGGAGAGTTGAGACCCGTGGAATGGATCCCATGCAATATGACTTCAAAGGGTCTTCATTTGCTCACCGAACCTCTCCAATCCTATCACTGCTGCGTTTATGCCCCTGTACACACGCTTGATTCTCTTTTGGAGACATAGCAATCCATAGGTTTTAAGATACTTACTAGTCAGGTACATTCTTAGGCGTTTAATATGCGGTGTTGAGTCCATTTCGTTGAGCAAGGAGTAGCTCTTGTCTATTCCATATTTGGCTTAAGGAACTTTATCTGTGCTCATTTCGATCTCTGGTTTTATGCAGCACCCCAACTCACCTTTCCCCTTAAGCAAGCATAAGTTGGTTTTCTGAATTTGAGACCCTGTTCTGTTTAGGAATTCAGTTCCTGTGTAGCCAAGTTTACATTCCGTTTATTAGTGATAACTTATGATGTTTCTTTTTCTGTGTGACTTATTTCAGTTAGAATCATCGTACCTGAATCCACTCATTATGCTGCTACGGGCCTGATTACATAGATTTCATTGCTGAGTGATACTGCATTGTACATAAGTACCACAAGTTCTTTATCCATTTTTCACTTTCTGTGATATTGAACTTGTACGGTAAACGAGGTTCTTGTAAACAGAGGCGTCCCAAACTTTGGGGTGGCTGTGTCTTTTTGATTTTAATTTCCCTAAGCTATAGGACCATAAGTGGAAGTGCCCTAGGCTCTGTTGC
The DNA here is from genome assembly GCF_951394435.1 of Stenella coeruleoalba. Classification (NCBI taxonomy): domain Eukaryota; kingdom Metazoa; phylum Chordata; class Mammalia; order Artiodactyla; family Delphinidae; genus Stenella; species Stenella coeruleoalba. Next base: position 814,484 of record NW_027645953.1, read on the forward strand.
TTTGTTTTTTAGATGTTTCAGGAAACACGATACACTTCTCCGGAGTGTCTGTTGGCAATTTACATCCCGCCCATCAGCATAACAAGGCTCCCAGTTCTCCAGGGCCTGTCCTGCCTTTCTGGATTTTACACTTTTTTCAGATGGCCCTTTTGACCGGGGGGAAGTGAGACTTCACTGTAGTGCAGATTTCTTTGCAAGCTTGCTTGGTTGGCCAAAAAGGGCGTATGCGTTTTTTCCTGAATATATTCAGGAAAAAACGCATACGCCCTTTTTGGCCAAGTGCATCATTGTGGACGTTCTGCCTCTTTTCCTATGCTTTCAATGCAATTCCAGTCTACCTCCTGAAATTGGTTTCCTGCAATTCTGCCCCGCTTTCAAGTCCTCTTGGCAGCCATACTTCAGTATATTTTTGGACGATAGCTGTCATTTATAACTCTGCAGGTTTGTGAATTACAGTGCCCTTGAGCTCCTTTCTTCAACTCACTTTCTTTTGAGCTGGCCGCAACACCGCAAGATGGCTTCAGGCCCTAATCTGGTTCCGGCACGTCACGCTGAGCCTTTGGTTATTTCCTCTTCCTGGTGGGAAATGAGAGTTAAATTTGCCCGTCCAGACACCTCCAGCTAGTCTCTCATTGGTTCTCGCTATTCCTGTTCATCTTCCGCAGAAATTGCAAACTGGGACAAACAGGAGGGTAAAGGCGCTGACTATCCAAGTGGGGAGAGTGTTAGTAAAGCGTCTGGAATGTTGCACCCGACTACCAGAGGAGGAAAACTGAGACATATTTGAACACGTCTCCCGTTCACACGGTTGATCATACTCTGGGTGCACATGCATGTTTTAGCTGAAGGAAGAATACCTTAAACCTGGAGAGTTGAGACCTGTGTAATGGGTACCATGCAATATGACTTCAAAGGGTCTTCATTTGCTCACCGAACCTCTCCAATCCTATCACTGCTGCGTTTATGTCCCTGTACACACGCTTGATTCTCTTTTGGAGACATAGCAATCCATAGGTTTTAAGATACTTACTAGTCAGGTACATTCTTCTGCGTTTAATATGGGGTGTTGAGTCCATTTCGCTGAGCAAGGAGTAGCTCTTGTCTATTCCATATTTGGCTTAAGGAACTTTATCTGTGCTCATTTCAATCTCTGGTTTTATGCAGCACCCCAACTCACCTTTCCCCTTAAGCAAGCATAAGTTGGTTTTCTAAATTTGAGACCCTGTTCTGTTTTGGAATTCAGTTCCTGTGTAGCCAAGTTTACATTCCGTGTATTAGTGATATCTTATGATGTTTCTTTTTCTGTGTGACTTATTTCAGTTAGAATCATTGTACCTGAATCCACTCATTATGCTGCTATGGGCCTGATGACATAGATTTCATTGCTGAGTGATATTGCTTTGTAAGTGGATACCACAACTTCTTTATCCATTTTTCACTTTCTGCGATGTTGAACTTGTACTGTAAACAAGGTTCTTGTAAACAGAGCCGTTCCAAACTTTTGGGTGGCTGTGTCTTTTTTATTTTAATTTCCCTAAGCTATAGGACCATAAGTGGAAGTGCCCTAGGCTCTGTTGCTTTGTTTTTTAGATGTTTCAGGAAACACCATACACTTCTCCCGAGTGTCTGTTGGCAATTTACATCCCGCCCATCAGCATAACAAGGCTCCCAGTTCTCCATGGCCTGTCCTGCCTTTCTGGATTTTACACTTTTTTCAGATGGCCCTTTTGACGGGGGGGAAGTGAGACTTCATTGTAGTGCAGATTTCCTTTGCAAGTTTGCTTGGTGGGCCAAAAAGTGCGTATGCATTTTCTCCTGAATATATTCAGGAAAAAACGCATACGCCCTTTTAGGCCAAGTGCATCATTGTGGACGTTCTGCCTCTTTTCCTATGCTTTCAATGCAATTCCAGTCTACCTCCTGAAATCGGTTTCCTGCAATTCTGCCCTGCTTTCAAGTCCTCTTGGCAGCCTTACTTCAGTCTATTTTTGGACGATAGCTGTCATTTATAACTCTGCAGGTTTGTGAATTACAGTGTCCCTGAGCTCCTTTCTTCAACTCGCTTTCTTGTGAGCTGGCCGCAACACCGCAGGATGGCTTCAGGCCCTAATCTGCTTCCGGCATGGCACGCTGAGCCTTTGGTTATTTCCTCTTCCTGGTGGGAAATGAGAGTTAAATTTGCCCGTCCAGTCACCTCCAGCTAGTCTCTCATTGGTTCTCCCTATTCCTGTTCATCTTCCGCAGAAATTGCAAACTGGGCCAAACAGGAGGTTAAAGGCGCTGACTCTCCAAGTGGGGAGAGTGTTAGTAAAGCGTCTGGAATGTTGCACCCGAGTACCAGGGGAGGAAAACTGAGACAAATTTGAAAACGTCTCCCGTTCACACGGTTGATCTACCCTGGGTTCCACATGCATGTTTTAGCTGAAGGAAGAATACCTTAAACCTGGAGAGTTGAGACCTGTGGAATGGATACCATGCAATATGACTTCAAAGGGTCTTCATTTGCTCACCGAACCTCTCCAATCCTATCACTGCTGCGTTTATGCCCCTGTACACACGCTTGATTCTCTTTTGGAGACATAGCAATCCATAGGTTTTAAGATACTTACTAGTCAGGTACATTCTTAGGCGTTTAATATGCGGTGTTGAGTCCATTTCGTTGAGCAAGGAGTAGCTCTTGTCTATTCCATATTTGGCTTAAGGAACTTTATCTGTGCTCATTTCAATCTCTGGTTTTATGCAGCACCCCAACTCACCTTTCCCCTAAGGAAGCATAAGTTGGTTTTCTAAATTTGAGACCCTGTTCTGTTTTGGAATGAAGTTCCTGTGTAGCCAAGTTTACATTCTGTGTATTAGTGATATCTTATGATGTTTCTTTTTCTGTGTGACTTATTTCAGTTAGAATCATCGTACCTGAATCCACTCATTATGCTGCTATGGGCCTGATGACATAGATTTCATTGCTGAGTGATACTGCATTGTACGTAAGTACCACAAGTTCTTTATCCATTTTTCACTTTCTGTGATATTGAACTTGTACGGTAAACGAGGTCTTGTAAACAGAGGCATCCCAAACTTTGGGGTGGCTGTGTCTTTTTGATTTTAATTTCCCTAAGCTATAGGACCATAAGTGGAAGTGCCCTAGGCTCTGTTGCTTTGTTTTTTAGATGTTTCAGGAAACACCATACACTTCTCCCGAGTGTCTGTTGGCAATTTACATCCCGCCCATCAGCATAACAAGGCTCCCAGTTCTCCATGGCCTGTCCTGCCTTTCTGGATTTTACACTTTTTTCACATGGCCCTTTTGACCGGGGGGAAGTGAGACTTCTTTGTAGTGCAGATTTCCTTTGCAAGTTTGCTTGGTTGGCCAAAAGGGGCATATGCGTTTTTTCCTGAATATATTCAGGAAAAAACGCATACGCCCTTTTTGGCTAAGTGTATCATTGTGGACGTTCTGCCTCTTTTCCTATGCTTTCAATGCAATTCCAGTCTACCTCCTGAAATCGGTTTCCTGCAATTCTGCCCCGCTTTCAAGTCCTCTTGGCAGCCTTACTTCAGTATATTTTTGGACGATAGCTGTCATTTATAACTCTGCAGGTTTGTGAATTACAGTGCCCCTGAGCTCCTTTCTTCAACTCGCTTTCTTGTGACCTGGCCGCAACACCGCAGGATGGCTTCAGGCCCTAATCTGGTTCCGGCACGGCACGCTGAGCCTTTGGTTAATTCCTCTTCCTGGTGGGAAATGAGAGTTAAATTTGCCCGTCCAGACACCTCCAGCTAGTCTCTCATTGGTTCTCGCTATTCCTGTTCATCTTCCGCAGAAATGGCAAACTGGGCCAAACAGGAGGTTAAAGGGACTGACTCTCCAAGTCGGGAGAGTGTTAGTAAAGCGTCTGGAATGTTGCACCCGAGTACCAGGGTACGAAAACTGAAACATATTTGAACACGTCTCCCGATCACATGGTTGATCATACTCTAGGTTCCACATGCATGTTTTAGCTGAAGGAAGAATACCTTAAACCTGGGTGGTTGAAACCCGTGGAATGGGTACCATGCAATATGACTTCAAAGGGTCTTCATTTGCTCACCGAACCTCTCCAATCCTATCACTGCTGCATTTATGCCCCTGTACACATGCTTGATTCTCTTTCGGAGACATAGCAATCCATAGATTTTAAGATACTTACTAGTCAGGTACATTCTTAGGCGTTTAATATGCGGTGTTGAGTCCATTTCGTTGAGCAAGGAGTAGCTGTTGTCTATTCCATATTTGGCTTAAGGAACTTTATCTGTGCTCATTTCGATCTCTGGTTTTATGCATCACCCCACCTCTCCTTTCCCCTTAAGCTGACATAAGTGTGTTTTCTAAATGTGAGACCCTGTTCTGTTCTGTAATTCATTTCTTGTGCAGCCATATTTACCCTCCCTCTATAAGTGATATCTTATGATATGTTTCTTTTTCTGTTTGACTTATTTCAAGTAGTATTATCGGACCTAAATCCACTCTTTATCTTTCTACTAGCCTTATTACATTGATTTCATGGTGAAGAGATATTCCATTGTACATAAGTACCACATCTTCTTTATCCATTGTTCTCTTTCCTGGGATATTTAAGGTGTACTGAAGTTGAGGTTCTTGTAAACAGAGTAGCCCTAAACTGTGGTGTGCTTGTGTCTTGTTGATTTTTAGACTTCCCTAGATATACTCCCATGATTGGAAGTGTCCTATGCTCTGTAGCTCTGTTTTTTAGATGATTTAGGAACCACCATACACTTCTCCAGAGTGGCTCTCGGCAGTTCACACACTGCCCATCAGCGTATAAAGGCTCCCTGTTCTCCATGGCCTGTCCTGCATTTCTGGTTTTTACAATTTTTTAGGATGGCCCTTTTGACCGGTGGGAAGTGAGACTTCTTTGTTGTGCACATTTGCATTGCTTGCTTGCTTCGTTGCCCATAAAGTGCGTATGCGTTTTTTCCTGGATATAATCAGGAAAAAACGCATACGCCCTTTTGGGCCAACTGCATCATTGTCGAAATTCTGCCGCTTTTCATGTGCGTTAAAGACGAGTCCAATCGATCTCTTGAAATCTGTTTCTTGCAATTCTGTCTTGCATTCAGATCCTCTTCTTTGCCTTACCTCAACATATTTTTGGACGTTAGTTTTCATTTATAACTCTGCAGGTTTGTGAATTGCAGTGACCCTGAGCTCCATTTTTTAAGTTGCTCTTTTGTGAGCTGGCCTCAAACCCGCAGGATTGCTTCAGGCCCTATTTTGGCTCCGGCGAGGCAGGCTGAGCCTTTCTTTAATTCTTATTCTTAATGGGAAATTAGAGTGATATGTGCCCGTCCAAACCCCTACAACTCTTGTCTCATTGGTTCCCCCTCTTCCCGTTCATCCTCCTCACAATTTGCAAAATGTGTGAAACAGAAGTTTAAATGTGCTGATTCTCCAAGTGGGGAGATTCTAAGTAGCGTGGCTGGAATGGTGAACAGGAGCACCAGGAGAGGATAAATGAGGTGCATTTTAGACACATCTCCCGATCACATGGTGTACAGTCCTCTGGGTTTTCCATGCATGTTTTAGCTGTAGGAAGATCCCTTGAACCTGCAGATTTGGGACCCATTGAATGGGTACCAGGTAGTATTACTTTAAAGGGTGTGCATTTCCTCACCCAACCTCACATTTCTCTTAGCGCAAACAGTTTCCAGCCTTATGTCTCATCCTGCTGTGGGTCTAGATGCGTTCAATCCATGTTGCATCACCGTCCCTGAGGAAAAGTTGTAAGAGGTTTTCTCTGTCTCTCTGTCGTTTAGTTTTTTCAATTTATTACTATATTGGTTACAGCTGATTTTCAAAGCTCTGTTTCTTGCTGCTGTACATCCACTTGATTCACGTACAGAGAGACATCAATAAATTCTTTTTCAGATTCTTACCAGTCGTATATATTCTTTTCCGGTGACTTGAGTGTGCTGAGTGCAGTTCTTTTAGCTACCGTGTAGGCCTTGTTGATTATCAGTTTGGTATTTGGAATGGTATCTTTGCTAATTTCAACCTCCTGGATGATGCCTCACCCCTCCCCACCTTTCCCGTTTAGCAGCCTTATGCGTGTTTTCTACATATTTGACTATGTTTTTGTTTTGTAATTTATTTCATGTGTAGCCATTTTGGATTCCACCTTTAAGTGATATCTTATGATATGTGTCTTTTTCTTTTTGAATTCTGTCACTTAGAATGATCATACGTAACTCCTCCGGAGTTGTTACAACTGGCCATATTTCATTGATTTCCAGGCTGAATAATATTCCACTCTACCTAAGTACCACATCTCTATCCATTTTTTCCCTCCAGAGACATTTAAGTTATATCCTAGTCGAGGATCTTTTAAACAGAGAGGGGGTAAACATTGGGGTGCCTGTGTCCTCTCGATTTTTGTTTTTCCCAAGATATACGCCCATGAGTGCAAGTGCCCTATGCTCTGTAGCTCATTTTTTAGATGCTTTAGTAAACACAATACACTTCTCCAGAATGGCCGTTGGCAATATACATTTCCACTATAAGTCTCACAGGGCTCCCTCTTCTCGTTGCCCTGTCCTGCATTTCTGTTGTTTACGCTTTATGAGGATGGCTCTTCTGACCGATGCGAAGTGATATCTTTTGTAGTATTGACTTCCAGTGCCCACCTGTTTGGTTGGCTAAAAAAGTGTATGCCCTTTTCTTGAATATATACAGAAAAGAACGCATACACCCTTTTTGGCCAACTGCAATGTTGGCAATGTTCAGCTCCTTTTCTTGTGCTTAATGGCGAGTCCTTTCTACCTCCTCAAATCCCTTTCCTGCCATTCTCCCTTGCTTACAAGTCCTTTTCTCTGACTTTCCTCAAGACATTTTTCAGTGATGGATATTTTCAACTCTGCAGTTTTGTGAATTTTACTGCCCCTGAGTTCCATTGTTCAACTCGTGTTTATGGGAACTGGCCACAAAGCAGCGGGATTTCCTCAAGCCCTATACTGTTTCCATGGGCAACCCTAGCCTTTGGTCAATTCGTCTTCCTGATTGGAAATTAGAGTGACATGTGCCTGTCTGAACACCTAGGACTTGTCTCTCATTGTTCCTCATCCTTCCGCTTCATCCTCTGGACAAATTCCAAACTGTACGCAACAGGATGTTGACAGTGCTGACATCTCCAAGTGGGGAGACTGTTAGTAAAGACGCTGGAGGGGTGAACCCGAGCACCAGGAGATGAGGAGATGAGATGCCTTTTCCAAACTCTTCCCGATCAGACGGTATACCATCCTCTGGGTGTGACAGACATGTTTTAGCAGTAGGAAGAGTCCCATTCATGTAAGGAGAACACCAGGGCTTTTTCAAAATCAGTGTCTCCCCGAAACCCAAACTGGGGAAGTTTTTAAGCTACGGCTACACATATGTTCATTAAGGGCCTTGGGAAGTAGGCAGAGTCCAAACTTTAGATGATTGAAGTCTTCAGGGTCAGAAGCACTCACCACCAGCTTCCCTTAGGCTACACTTTAACTGTCATTGATAGATGATGTCAATAAAAATATCTATTCTTTTTCAGATTATTTCCCCTTATAGGTTATTGCAAAATGTTGAGTGTAGTTCCCTGTGCTATACAGTAGTTCCTTGTTGATGATCTATTTTATACATAGCAGTATGTATGTGTTCATTCCAAACTGTTAATTTATCCCTCCTCCAACCTTTCCCCTTTAGTAATAATAAATTATAAGATTTTATACTTCTCAGAAATGGGGGAGCTAAAAGAGAGGTATCATTTTCAATGGAAAAGCATTTAAAACAAGATTGAAGGTTTAACCAAGATTATTAGATGTACATCCTTGGAAAGAAATCACTTCGTTTCTCTAATATTGACCTGACAAATAAGACAAACCTTTTCACTGAACTTGCTTATAAAAAGTGATGGAAATATCAAATGGAAGTGTTAAAAACATCTTATTTTACCCGAGCCTTATACACTGTTCTATGTTAACTACAGTTTGGCTCACACATCTGTTCATTGAGGTTACAATAGTCTCAATTTCTGTTACTGATCCTCCAGAGTGGACCCCAACAAGTGTCCCCCTGCCCAGTGTCATTGGGGCCAACAGATCGAGACTGAGTTTGGTTCACAAGCAAAGGAAACTTTATATTTTGATCAGAGAATGGAGAGGTGAGAGCATGCACTACCCCGTGGGCTGTGGGCTGGGCTGCTGTGTAGAGATCCTGTCAGAGTCAGTGGGAGGGAGGGAGGCGGCGGAGCTCTCGAGGGCCGGGTTGGCTGTAGCTCAGGCTCTATATCGTGGAGTCTGCACTGGGCCCCAGGAGCTGAGGTGTCGACCCAGCCATTCTGCACTAGGAAATCTGGTCTGAAGTGCCGGGTGTGGAAGCTCTGCATGCGGGACCCTAGGAGCACGTGAAATTAGACAAAGCACAAAGGATAAAAAAGGTTAGACTTGACTTTATTGCCCAGATTCTATTTTTATCTCCCAGGGATTTTTAATGGGCTTTGCTGGGGACAAACCCCTCCTCTGCCTTTTGTCCCGTTCCTCATTCTTGGAGTGCTGAGGGTGCAGACCCTTCTTCTGTAACTGCTGAGTGCTGAGTTGGGAGCCCTCATACCCTGGGGCGAGGGTCAGAGCTTCTCCCCAGCAGCCTCCCGGTGACGTTGATTGTCCCCAGGACCCCTGCCTCCCTGCTCGTCCACCTGAGCACCAGCATTGGAAGTGTTATAGATTCTAATGACCTTTAAGGGTCCAGGAAAGAGATGTGCAGAGACGCTGTGGGGGCCGGTTTCACCCCGCCCCACATTTGTTCGGCCACCTTAGGCTGACCGTCTCTGCCAGCCTAGATGCTCTGACCAGTAGTCTGCGCTTTCTTCAGTTAGGCCCCTGAATTAACGTACAAACAGCACCAGGTGTCAGAGCCCTGCCCGCTCAACTCCCAGACAGTCCAGGGTCAGTGGTGACCAAGGACCATGATGGCTACTGAGTCAACAGCCTTTTGAAGTAAACAGGAGTCCAGCCGGTCTTATTGGCCACCATCATCACGGTGTCTGTAGGCTTTTCTATGGTGACAGTGTGGTATACTGTTCCCCCGCCAAGATTATTAGCTCCCCTCTGGGTGCAGTAAGTCCTGCAAGCAGTAGTCTACTCTTTTGGGACACACTCTTGTTGTTTTATGAGAGAAACTCCAGGTCAAGTGATGTTCACACGAGTCGTCATGGTGCCCTGTTGCCCCCGGTTATCTCTCTGGATGTTGGAGTTGGAGGGCCTCCTCACTCGAGGTCGGTGTGCCCACGGAGCGAACCCTGCAACTTCAGGGCATGGTTGGTGGTTAGGATCACCACGTGGGGTCCTTTTCCCTTAGGAGGGAGGTGGCCTTTTGGGCTGCTGATTTCCAGGTTTTTAGATACCGCCAGTATCTTGGCCAGATGTGGCAGTGGGCCAAGCCCCTTAGTGACCGTAGTTTATCCTACCTGGATGGCATTCTTGCATTGTTCCATTTCAAGTGGTCCCAGTTTTTGCACTAATTCTCCAATGGCGATTCACCTTTCACCGGGAATGTAAAGGTCAAAGGGTTTAGCTAAATTAGGGAGTTCCAGGGCAAGGGTCTGAATTGACTGCTCTTTCCATTCTTGAAAGGCCACTTCTGGATTCTATTCAAAAGGATCATCATCGTTTCCTTTCAGTGTTTCATATAGAGGCCCAGCTAGTAGACTGTAGTTAGGGATCCAGAAGCAGCAAACCCTGGCCTCCCCAGGAACCCCTAAGCTGTCTTCTAGTTTTAGAAAGGGGTAAGGCTGAAAATGGTTTCTTCCCTTTCCTGGGATGGGCTTCTCTGACCTTCTGTGAGAATGAAGCCCAGGCAGGTCACCGCAGTCTGTGATATTTGAGCTTTTTCTTGGACAACTTCTATCCTTTATTGGCTTGGTAGTTCAGAGGCCTCCTTAGTAGGGCTGGTGATCAGAATGTCGTCTGCATATTGAAGGAGGGTTTCCTTTTCCAGAGGTAGAACTTTTAGGTCTTTAGCTAAGCTTTCCCCAAAGATGGTGTGGGAATTTTTGCACCCTTGGGGCCAGACGGCCCGGAAGTATTGTTTTAGTTGTATGTTGAGTCCTGCCACTCACAAGCCAAAATTTCTTGTGACTCTGGGACTAATGGAATACAAAAGAAGGCATCATTGAAGACTAATACAGAATACCATGTCCTGGTGGTTGGTAGAATGACCAGCAGGGTGTAGGAATTAGGAGCAACTGGAGGTATATCCTCGGTGGCTTCACTGACTGTCCTGACATCCTTTACCAGGTCCCCAGCAGCCCATGGGGCTCTCGTGGTCAGACCAATCCCAGAATATGGAGCTCACCTGGGCAGGTACCCCACCCCCACCCCAGCCCACGGGGCTCTCGTGGTCAGGCCCCTCCCAGGATACAGAGCTACCCTTGCAGGTACCGTGGCAGGGCTGGGCACACAGGAACCGTGCACATAGCCCTCATTGCAGAGCACCCCCAGCTCACCTGTTGCTCAGAGCTGACACAGAGCACCTCAGAGCAGGACTTGAACTAACAAACAGCAGCTGCGACAGGTCTGTGACCCTGGGCATCACTCCGTGAGGCCTCCCCCCACCTGGTCTTCCAGAGACTTCCACTGCACCCGGGGCACCAGGCCTCTGTCTCCAACCACCACCCACCCCTCCTCTCCCTGACTCCTGGGTTCCTCTCATTAGGAGAGGGTTTTCTTGAAGTTGTCTCCCACTCATGGGCCAGATAAAATGATTAGAAAACAAGCCAAAGCTGCAGCCCCTTGTCTATCCTGACTCTCAGGAGCCCACACCTGTTCCTTGGACCTGGCCGGTTCAGCAAGTTCCATTTTCTGCAACTGTGAGCCCCTGAGGGGTGATGATTGGCTGACCTGGGCAGCCTTACCGTGCCGGCCAGCCCTCCCCAGGTGTGCCTGGGTTGAGATCAATATAAATACCACTCCAGGCAGCAAGAGCCCCTGCAGCCGTGCCTGACGCCATTTTCTCTGCCCTGTCAGCAGTCTCGGGGCTGGGCTGGTGGGAGGGAGTGAGAGGCCACGGCTTTGTGGGTGGCCCAGTGTGAGTGGGGCTCTGCTGGACTTTCTGCAGCAGTTGCCAGGCTGCCACCTGCTAAAGAAGAGGGTGTGTCACCCATACCTGCTGCTGGAATTTCTCCCTGGGCAGAGGTGAGGAAGGAAAAAAGCAGTGGGGGCAGGGACAGGACGGGTATCTCAGGCAGGGAAATGGAAATCTTCCAGAAGAGCACCCAGGGCCAGGACCATCCTGGCTGGCCTGCAGGCACCAAGTCGGCCGGCATGCTGTCACTCGTGTGGCTCTATGGCCCTTCCTCTAGGCTTTCAAGTCCTTGTATATATTCAGGTGTTTTACCTGGGACGGGTGGGAATAGTTCAGCAGCAACTGGCCTGGGGCTCAGCTCACGTTTACTCACAGATGCCTCGGCACGGTGCCCCAGCTTTGCAATGAGGACGCTTGTTGCGTGGGGGCTGCTGGCTGAATGGGAGACGATTCCCCACCACTGACCAACTTCAGAATTGTTTACAACTGGAGCAAGTGCCCTGATACGGTTTTCCTCTGTGTAATTGGTGGGTTCTGTGTTTTTTTTCTCTTTTTCGTTTTTGGTTCAAGGTAGATTTTATTCCTCTTTTTTGTATTTACAGATATAAGCATGGAAATAATTTATTCATATAAATACATGTATGTGCAGGGAATAATTGTTTTTTCTGTTTTATTTTTTAAATTTTATTTCTTTTTAATTTTGAATTTTATTTTATATTTTTATACAGCAGGTTCTTATTGGTTATCTATTTTATACATATAAATGTATACATGCCAATCCCAGTCTCTCAACTCCTCCCACCACCACCCCCCAACAGCTTTCCCCCCTTGTTGTCCATACGTTTGTTGTCTACATCTGTTGCTCTATTTATGCCTTGCAAAATGGTTAATCTGTACAGTTTTTCTAGGTTCCACATATATGCATGAATATACAAGATTTGTTTTTCTCTTTCTGACTTACTTCACTCTGTATGACAGTCTCTAGATCCATCGACGTCTCTACAAATGACCCAATTTCATTCCTTTTCATGGCTTAGTAATATTCCATTTTATATATGTACCACAGCTTTATGCATTCGTCTGTCTGTGGGCATTTAGGTTGCCTCCATTACCTCGATATTGTAAATAGTGATGCAATGAACATTGCGGTGAATGACTCTTTTTGATTTATGATTTTGTCTGGGTATATGTCCAGTACTGGGATTGCTGTATCATATGGTAATTCTATTGTTAGTTTCTTAAGAAATTCCATATTGTTCTCCATAATGACTGTATCAATTTATATTACCAACAATAGTGGGAGAGGGTTCCTTTTCTCCACACCCTTTCCAGCATTTTTTGTTTGTAGATTTTCAATGATGCCTATTCTACCAGGTGTGAGGTGATACCTCATTGTTGAATCCATTTCGTTGAGCAAGGGGTAGCTCTTGTCTATTCCATATTTGGCTTAAGGAACTTTATCTGTGCTCATTTCAATCTCTGGTTTTATGCAGCACCCCAACTCACCTTTCCCCTTAAGCAAGCATAAGTTGGTTTTCTAAATTTGAGACCCTGTTCTGTTCTGTAATTCAGTTCCGGTGTAGCCAAGTTTCCATTCCGTGTATTAGTGATATCTTATGATGTTTCTTTTTCTGTGTGACTTATTTCAGTTAGAATCATCATACCTGAATCCACTTGTGCTGCTAAGGGCCTGATGACACAGATTTCATTGCTGAGTGATATTGCTTTGTAAGTAAATACCACAACTTCTTTATCCATTTTTCACTTTCTGCGATGTTGAACTTGTACTGTAAACGAGGTTCTTGTAAACAGAGCCGTTCCAAACTTTGGGGTGGCTGTGTCTTTTTGATTTTAATTTCCCTAAGCTATAGGACCATAAGTGGAAGTGCCCTAGGTTCTGTTGCTTTGTTTTTTAGATGTTTCAGGAAACACCATACACTTCTCCCGAGTGGTTGTTGGCAATTTACATCCCGCCCATCAGCATAACAAGGCTCCCAGTTCTCCATGGCCTGTCCTGCCTTTCTGGATTTTACACTTTTTTCAGATGGCACTTTTGACCGGGGGGAAGTGAGACTTCATTGTAGTGCAGATTTCCTTTGCAAGCTTGCTTGGTTGGCCAAAAAGGGCGTATGCGTTTTTTCCTGAATATATTCAGGAAAAAACGCATACGCCCTTTTTGGCCAAGTGCATCATTGTGGACGTTCTGCCTCTTTTCCTATGCTTTCAATGCAATTCCAGTCTACCTCCTGAAATCGGTTTCCTGCAATTCTGCCCCGCTTTCAAGTCCTCTTGGCAGCCTTACTTCAGTCTATTTTTGGACGATAGCTGTCATTTATAACTCTGCAGGTTTGTGAATTACAGTGCCCCTGAGCTCCTTTCTTCAACTCGCTTTCTTTTGAGCTGGCCGCAACACCGCAGGATGGCTTCAGGCCCTAATCTGGTTCCAGTATGGCATGCTGATCCTTTGGTTAATTCCTCTTCCTGGTGGGAAATGAGAGTTAAATTTGCCCGACCAGACACCTCCAGCGAGCCTCTCATTGGTTCTCGCTATTCCTGTTCATCTTCCGCAGAAATTGCAAACTGGGCCAAACAGGAGATTAAAGGGACTGACTCTCCAGGTCGGGAGAGTGTTAGTAAAGCGTCTGGAATGTTGCACCCGAGTACCAGGGGGGGAAAACTGAGACATATTTGAACACGTCTCCCGTTCACATGGTTGATCATACTCTGGGTTCCACATGCATGTTTTAGCTGAAGGAAGAATACCTTAAACCTGGGTAGTTGAAACCCGTGTAATGGGTACCATGCAATATGACTTCAAAGGGTCTTCATTTGCTCACGAACCTCTCCAATCCTATCACTGCTGCGTTTATGCCCCTGTACACATGCTTGATTCTCTTTCGGAGACATAGCAATCCATAGGTTTTAAGATACTTACTAGTCAGGTACATTCTTAGGCGTTTAATATGGGGTTTTGAGTCCATTTCGTTGAGCAAGGAGTAGCTCTTGTCTATTCCATATTTGGCTTAAGGAACTTTATCTGTGCTCATTTCAATCTCTGGTTTTATGCAGCACCCCAACTCTCCTTTCCCCTTAAGCAAGCATAAGTTGGTTTTCGAAATTTGAGACCCTGTTCTGTTCTGTAATTCAGTTCCTGTGTAGCCAAGTTTACATTCCGTGTATTACTGATATCTTATGATGTTTCTTTTTCTGTGTGACTTATTTCAGTTAGAATCATCATACCTGAATCCACTCATTGTGCTGCTAACGGCCTGATGACACAGATTTCATTGCTGAGTGATATTGCTTTGTAAGTAAATTCCACAACTTCTTTATCCATTTTTCACTTTCTGCGATGTTGAACTTGTACTGTAAACGAGGTTCTTGTAAACAGAGGCGTCCCAAACTTTGGGGTGGCTGTGTCTTTTTGATTTTAATTTCCCTAAGCTATAGGACCATAAGTGGCAGTGCCCTAGGCTCTGTTGCTTTGTTTTTTAGATGTTTCAGGAAACACCATACACTTCTCCCGAGTGGTTGTTGGCAATTTACATCCCGCCCATCAGCATAACAAGGCTCCCAGTTCTCCATGGCCTGTCCTGACTTTCTGGATTTTACACTTTTTTCTGATGGCCCTTTTTACCGGGGGGAAGTGAGACTTCATTGTAGTGCAGATTTCCTTTGCAAGCTTGCTTGGTTGGCCAAAAAGGGCGTATGCGTTTTTTCCTGAATATATTCAGGAAAAAATGCATACGCCCTTTTTGGCCAAGTGCATCATTGTGGACGTTCTGCCTCTTTTCCTATGCTTTCAATGCAATTCCAGTCTACCTCCTGAAATCGGTTTCCTGCAATTCTGCCCCGCTTTCAAGTCCTCTTGGCAGCCTTACTTCAGTCTATTTTTGGACGATAGCTGTCATTTATAACTCTGCAGGTTTGTGAATTACAGTGCCCCTGAGCTCCTTTCTTCAACTCGCTTTCTTTTGAGCAGGCCGCAACACCGCAGAATGGCTTCAGGCCCTAATCTGGTTCCAGCACGGCACGCTGAACCTTTGGTTATTTCCTCTTCCTGGTGGGAAATGAGAGTTAAATTTGCCCGTGCAGACACCTCCAGCTATGCTCTCATTGGTTCTCGCTATTCCTGTTCATCTTCCGCAGAAATTGCAAACTGTGCCAAACAGGAGGTTAAAGGCGCTGACTCTCCAAGTGGGGAGAGTGTTAGTAAAGCGTCTGGAATGTTGCACCCGAGTACCAGGGGAGGAAAACTGAGACATATTTGAACACGTCTCCCAATCACATGGTTGATCATACTCTAGGTTCCACATGCATGTTTCAACTGAAGGAAGAATACCTTAATCCTGGGTAGTTGAAACCCGTGGAATAGGTACCATGCAATATGACTTCAAAGGGTCTTCATTTGCTCACCGAACCTCTCCAATCCTATCACTGCTGCGTTTATGCCCCTGTACACATGCTTGATTCTCTTTCGGAGACATAGCAATCCATAGGTTTTAAGATACTTACTAGTCAGGTACATTCTTAGGCATTTAATATGCGGTGTTGAGTCCATTTCGTTGAGCAAGGAGTAGCTCTTGTCTATTCCATATTTGGCTTAAGGAACTTTATCTGTGCTCATTTCAATCTCTGGTTTTATGCAGCACCCCAACTCACCTTTCCCCTTAAGCAAGCATAAGTTGGTTTTCTAAATTTGAGACCCTGTTCTGTTCTGTAATTCAGTTCCTGTGTAGCCAAGTTTACATTCCGTGTATTACTGATATCTTATGATGTTTCTTTTTCTGTGTGACTTATTTCAGTTAGAATCATCATACCTGAATCCACTCATTGTGCTGCTAAGGGCCTGATGACATAGATTTCATTGCTGAGTGATATTGCTTTGTAAGTGAATACCACAACTTCTTTATCCATTTTTCACTTTCTGCGATGTTGAACTTGTATTGTAAACGAGGTTCTTGTAAACAGAGCCGTTCCAAACTTTGGGGTGGCTGTGTCTTTTTGATTTTAATTTCCCTAAGCTATAGGACCATAAGTGGAAGTGCCCTAGGCTCTGTTGCTTTGTTTTTTAGATGTTTCAGGAAACACCATACACTTCTCCCAAGTGTCTGTTGGCAATTTACATCCCGCCCATCAGCATAACAAGGCTCCCAGTTCTCCATGGCCTGTCCTGCCTTTCTGGATTTTACACTTTTTTCAGATGGCCCTTTTGACCGGGGGGAAGTGAGACTTCATTGTAGTGCAGATTTCCTTTGCAAGCTTGCTTGGTTGGCCAAAAAGTGCGTATGCGTTTTTTCCTGAATATATTCAGGAAAAAACGCATACGCACTTTTTGGCCAAGTGCATCATTGTGGACGTTCTGCCTCTTTTCCTATGCTTTCAATGCAATTCCAGTCTACCTCCTGAAATCGGTTTCCTGCAATTCTGCCCCGCTTTCAAGTCCTCTTGGCAGCCTTACTTCAGTATATTTTTGGACGATAGCTGTCATTTATAACTCTGCAGGTTTGTGAATTACAGTGCCCCTGAGCTCCTTTCTTCAACTCGCTTTCTTGTGACCTGGCCGCAACACCGCAGGATGGCTTCAGGCCCTAATCTGGTTCCGGCACGGCACGCTGAGCCTTTGGTTAATTCCTCTTCCTGGTGGGAAATGAGAGTTAAATTTGCCCGTCCAGACTCCTCCAGCTAGCCTCTCATTGGTTCTCGCTATTCCTGTTCATCTTCCGCAGAAATTGCAAACTGGGCCAAACAGGATGTTAAAGCGACTGACTCTCCAGGTCGGGAGAGTGTTAGTAAATCGTCTGGAATGTTGCACCCGAGTACCAGGGGGGGAAAACTGAGACATATTTGAACACGTCTCCCGTTCACATGGTTGATCATACTCTGGGTTCCACATGCATGTTTTAGCTGAAGGAAGAATACCTTAAAACTGGAGAGTTGAGACCCGTGTAATGGTTACCATGCAATATGACTTCAAAGGGTCTTCATTTGCTCACGAACCTCTCCAATCCTATCACTGCTGCGTTTATGCCCCTGTACACATGCTTGATTCTCTTTCGGAGACATAGCAATCCATAGGTTTTAAGATACTTACTAGTCAGGTATATTCTTAGGCGTTTAATATGGGGTGTTGAGTCCATTTCGTTGAGCAAGGAGTAGCTCTTGTCTATTCCATATTTGGCTTAAGGAACTTTATCTGTGCTCATTTCAATCTCTGGTTTTATGCAGAACCCCAACTCACCTTTCCCCTTAAGCAAGCATAAGTTGGTTTTCTAAATTTGAGACCCTGTTCTGTTCTGTAATTCAGTTCCTGTGTTGCCAAGTTTCCATTCCGTGTATTACTGATATCTTATGATGTTTCTTTTTCTGTGTGACTTATTTCAGTTAGAATCATCATACCTGAATCCACTCATTGTGCTGCTAAGGGCCTGATGACACAGATTTCATTGCTGAGTGATACTGCATTGTACGTAAGTACCACAAGTTCTTTATCCATTTTTCACTTTCTGTGATATTGAACTTGTACGGTAAACGAGGTTCTTGTAAACGGAGGCATCCCAAACTTTGGGGTGGCTGTGTCTTTTTGATTTTAATTTCCCTAAGCTATAGGACCATAAGTGGAAGTGCCCTAGGTTCTGTTGCTTTGTTTTTTAGATGTTTCAGGAAACACCATACACTTCTCCCGAGTGGTTGTTGGCAATTTACATCCCGCCCATCAGCATAACAAGGCTCCCAGTTCTCCATGGCCTGTCCTGCCTTTCTGGATTTTACACTTTTTTCAGATGGCCCTTTTGACCGGGGGGAAGTGAGACTTCATTGTAGTGCAGATTTCCTTTGCAAGCTTGCTTGGTTGGCCAAAAAGGGCGTATGCGTTTTTTCCTGAATATATTCAGGAAAAAACGCATACGCCCTTTTTGGCCAAGTGCATCATTGTGGACGTTCTGCCTCTTTTCCTATGCTTTCAATGCAATTCCAGTCTACCTCCTGAAATCGGTTTCCTGCAATTCTGCCCCACTTTCAAGTCCTCTTGGCAGCCTTACTTCAGTATATTTTTGGACGATTGCTGTCATTTATAACTCTGCAGGTTTGTGAATTACAGTGCCCCTGAGCTCCTTTCTTCAACTCGCTTTCTTTTGAGCTGGCCGCAACACCGCAGGATGTCTTCAGGCCCTAAACTGGTTCTGGCACGGCACGCTGAGCCTTTGGTTAATTCCTCTTCCTGGTGGGAAATGAGAGTTGAATTTGCCCATCCAGACACCTCCAGCTAGTCTCTCATTGGTTCTCGCTATTCCTGTTCATCTTCCACAGAAATTGCAAACTGGGCCAAACAGGAGGTTAAAGGGACTGACTCTCCAAGTGGGGAGAGTGTTAGTAAAGCGTCTGGAATGTTGCACCCGAGTACCAGGGTACGAAAACTGAGACGTATTTGAACACGTCTCCCAATCACATGGTTGATCATACTCTAGGTTCCACATGCATGTTTTAGCTGAAGGAAGAATACCTTAAACCTGGGTAGTTGAAACCCGTGGAATGGGTACCATGCAATATGACTTCAAAGGGTCTTCATTTGCTCACGAACCTCTCCAATCCTATCACTGCTGCGTTTATGCCCCTGTACACATGCTTGATTCTCTTTCGGAGACATAGCAATCCATAGGTTTTAAGATACTTACTAGTCAGGTACATTCTTAGGCGTTTAATATGCGGTGTTGAGTCCATTTCGTTGAGCAAGGAGTAGCTGTTGTCTATTCCATATTTGGCTTAAGGAACTTTATCTGTGCTCATTTCAATCTCTGGTTTTATGCAGCACCCCAACTCACCTTTCCCCTTAAGCAAGCATAAGTTGGTTTTCTAAATTTGAGACCCTGTTCTGTTCTGTAGTTCAGTTCCTGTGTAGTCAAGTTTCCATTCCGTGTATTACTGATATCTTATGATATTTCTTTTTCTGTGTGACTTATTTCAGTTAGAATCATCATACCTGAATCCACTTGTGCTGCTAAGGGCCTGATGACACAGATTTCATTGCTGAGTGATATTGCTTTGTAAGTAAATACCACAATTTCTTTATCCATTTTTCACTTTCTGCGATGTTGAACTTGTACTGTAAACGAGGTTCTTGTAAACAGAGCCGTTCCAAACTTTGGGGTGGCTGTGTCTTTTTGATTTTAATTTCCCTAAGCTATAGGACCATAAGTGGAAGTGCCCTAGGTTCTGTTGCTTTGTTTTTTAGATGTTTCAGGAAACACCATACACTTCTCCCAAGTGTCTGTTGGCAATTTACATCCCGCCCATCAGCATAACAAGGCTCCCAGTTCTCCATGGCCTGTCCTGCCTTTCTGGATTTTACACTTTTTTCAGATGGCCCTTTTGACCGGGGGGAAGTGAGACTTCATTGTAGTGCAGATTTCCTTTGCAAGCTTGCTTGGTTGGCCAAAAAGGGCGTATGCGTTTTTTCCTGAATATATTCAGGAAAAAACGCATACGCCCTTTTTGGCCAAGTGCATCATTGTGGACGTTCTGCCTCTTTTCCTATGCTTTCAATGCAATTCCAGTCTACCTCCTGAAATCGGTTTCCTGCAATTCTGCCCCACTTTCAAGTCCTCTTGGCAGCCTTACTTCAGTATATTTTTGGACGATTGCTGTCATTTATAACTCTGCAGGTTTGTGAATTACAGTGCCCCTGAGCTCCTTTCTTCAACTCGCTTTCTTTTGAGCTGGCCGCAACACCGCAGGATGTCTTCAGGCCCTAAACTGGTTCTGGCACGGCACGCTGAGCCTTTGGTTAATTCCTCTTCCTGGTGGGAAATGAGAGTTGAATTTGCCCATCCAGACACCTCCAGCTAGTCTCTCATTGGTTCTCGCTATTCCTGTTCATCTTCCACAGAAATTGCAAACTGGGCCAAACAGGAGGTTAAAGGGACTGACTCTCCAAGTGGGGAGAGTGTTAGTAAAGCGTCTGGAATGTTGCACCCGAGTACCAGGGTACGAAAACTGAGACGTATTTGAACACGTCTCCCAATCACATGGTTGATCATACTCTAGGTTCCACATGCATGTTTTAGCTGAAGGAAGAATACCTTAAACCTGGGTAGTTGAAACCCGTGGAATGGGTACCATGCAATATGACTTCAAAGGGTCTTCATTTGCTCACGAACCTCTCCAATCCTATCACTGCTGCGTTTATGCCCCTGTACACATGCTTGATTCTCTTTCGGAGACATAGCAATCCATAGGTTTTAAGATACTTACTAGTCAGGTACATTCTTAGGCGTTTAATATGCGGTGTTGAGTCCATTTCGTTGAGCAAGGAGTAGCTGTTGTCTATTCCATATTTGGCTTAAGGAACTTTATCTGTGCTCATTTCAATCTCTGGTTTTATGCAGCACCCCAACTCACCTTTCCCCTTAAGCAAGCATAAGTTGGTTTTCTAAATTTGAGACCCTGTTCTGTTCTGTAGTTCAGTTCCTGTGTAGTCAAGTTTCCATTCCGTGTATTACTGATATCTTATGATATTTCTTTTTCTGTGTGACTTATTTCAGTTAGAATCATCATACCTGAATCCACTTGTGCTGCTAAGGGCCTGATGACACAGATTTCATTGCTGAGTGATATTGCTTTGTAAGTAAATACCACAATTTCTTTATCCATTTTTCACTTTCTGCGATGTTGAACTTGTACTGTAAACGAGGTTCTTGTAAACAGAGCCGTTCCAAACTTTGGGGTGGCTGTGTCTTTTTGATTTTAATTTCCCTAAGCTATAGGACCATAAGTGGAAGTGCCCTAGGTTCTGTTGCTTTGTTTTTTAGATGTTTCAGGAAACACCATACACTTCTCCCGAGTGTCTGTTGGCAATTTACATCCCGCCCATCAGCATAACAAGGCTCCCAGTTCTCCATGGCCTGTCCTGCCTTTCTGGATTTTACACTTTTTTCAGATGGCCCTTTTGACCGGGGGGAAGTGAGACTTCATTGTAGTGCAGATTTCCTTTGCAAGCTTGCTTGGTTGGCCAAAAAGGGCGTATGCGTTTTTTCCTGAATATATTCAGGAAAAAACGCATACGCCCTTTTTGGCCAAGTGCATCATTGTGGACGTTCTGCCTCTTTTCCTATGCTTTCAATGCAATTCCAGTCTACCTCCTGAAATCGGTTTCCTGCAATTCTGCCCCGCTTTCAAGTCCTCTTGGCAGCCTTACTTCAGTCTATTTTTGGACGATAGCTGTCATTTATAACTCTGCAGGTTTGTGAATTACAGTGCCCCTGAGCTCCTTTCTTCAACTCGCTTTCTTTTGAGCTGGCCGCAACACCGCAGGATGGCTTCAGGCCCTAATCTGGTTCCGGTACGGCATGCTGAGCGTTTGGTTAATTCCTCTTCCTGGTTGGAAATGAGAGTTAAATTTGCCCGTCCAGACACCTCCAGCTATCCTCTCATTGGTTCTCGCTATTCCTGTTCATCTTCCGCAGAAATTGCAAACTGTGCCAAACAGGAGGTTAAAGGCGCTGACTCTCCAAGTGGGGAGAGTGTTAGTAAAGCGTCTCGAATGTTGCACCCGAGTACCAGGGGAGGAAAACTGAGACATATTTTAACACGTCTCCCGTTCACATGGTTGATCATACTTGGGTTCCACATGCATGTTTTAGCTGAAGGAAGAATAGCTTAAACCTGGAGAGTTAAGACCCGTGTAATGGGTACCATGCAATATGACTTCAAAGGGTCTTCATTTGCTCACGAACCTCTCCAATCCTATCACTGCTGCGTTTATGTCCCTTTACACATGCTTGATTCTCTTTTGGAGACATAGCAATCCATAGGTTTTAAGATACTTACTAGTCAGGTACATTCTTAGGCGTTTAATATGCGGTGTTGAGTCCATTTCGTTGAGCAAGGAGTAGCTCTTGTCTATTCCATATTTGACTTAAGGAACTTTATCTGTGCTCATTTCAATCTCTGGTTTTATGCAGCACCCCAACTCACCTTTCCCCTTAAGCAAGCATAAGTTGGTTTTCTATATTTGAGACCCTGTTCTGTTCTGTAATTCAGTTCCTGTGTAGCCAAGTTTACATTCTGTGTATTACTGATATCTTATGATGTTTCTTTTTCTGTGTGACTTATTTCAGTTAGAATCATCATACCTGAATCCACTCATTGTGCTGCTAAGGGCCTGATGACACACATTTCATTGCTGAGTGATATTGCTTTGTAAGTAAATACCACAATTTCTTTATCCATTTTTCACTTTCTGCGATGTTGAACTTGTACTGTAAACGAGGTTCTTGTAAACAGAGCCGTTCCAAACTTTGGGGTGGCTGTGTCTTTTTGATTTTAATTTCCCTAAGCTATAGGACCATAAGTGGAAGTGCCCTAGGTTCTGTTGCTTTGTTTTTTAGATGTTTCAGGAAACACCATACACTTCTCCGGAGTGGTTGTTGGCAATTTACATCCCGCCCATCAGCATAACAAGGCTCCCAGTTCTCCATGGCCTGTCCTGCCTTTCTGGATTTTACACTTTTTTCAGATGGCCCCTTTGACTGGGGGGAAGTGAGACTTCATTGTAGTGCAGATTTCCTTTGCAAGCTTGCTTGCTTGGCCAAAAAGGGTGTATGCGTTTTTTCCTGAATATATTCAGGAAAAAACGCATACGCCCTTTTTGGCCAAGTGCATCATTGTGGACGTTCTGCCTCTTTTCCTATGCTTTCAATGCAATTCCAGTCTACCTCCTGAAATCGGTTTCCTGCAATTCTGCCCCGCTTTCAAGTCCTCTTGGCAGCCTTACTTCAGTGTATTTTTGGACGATAGCTTTCATTTATAACTCTGCAGGTTTGTGAATTACAGTGCCCCTGAGCTCCTTTCTTCAACTCGCTTTCTTGTGAGCTGGCCGCAACACCGCAGGATGGCTTCAGGCCCTAATCTGGTTCCGGTACGGCACGCTGAGCCTTTGGTTATTTCCTCTTCCTGGTGGGAAATGAGAGTTAAATTTGCCCGTCCAGACACCTCCAGCTAGCCTCTCATTGGTTCTCGCTATTCCTGTTCATCTTCCGCAGAAATTGCAAACTGGGCCAAACAGGAGGTTAAAGGCGCTGACTCTCCAAGTGTGGAGAGTGTTAGTAAAGCGTCTGGAATGTTGCACCCGAGTACCAGGGTACGAAAACTGAGACATATTTGAACACGTCTCCCGATCACATGGTTGATCATACTCTAGGTTCCACATGCATGTTTCAACTGAAGGAAGAATACCTTAAAACTGGGTAGTTGAAACCCGTGGAATGGGGACCATGCAATATGACTTCAAAGGGTCTTCATTTGCTCACCGAACCTCTCCAATCCTATCACTGCTGCGTTTATGCCCCTGTACACATGCTTGATTCTCTTTCGGAGACATAGCAATCCATAGGTTTTAAGATACTTACTAGTCAGGTACATTCTTAGGCATTTAATATGCGGTGTTGAGTCCATTTCGTTGAGCAAGGAGTAGCTCTTGTCTATTCCATATTTGGCTTAAGGAACTTTATCTGTGCTCATTTCAATCTCTGGTTTTATGCAGCACCCCAACTCACCTTTACCCTTAAGCAAGCATAAGTTGGTTTTCTAAATTTGAGACCCTGTTCTGTTCTGTAATTCAGTTCCTGTGTAGCCAAGTTTCCATTCCGTGTATTACTGATATCTTATGATGTTTCTTTTTCTGTGTGACTTATTTCCGTTAGAATCATCATACCTGAATCCACTCATTGTGCTGCTAAGGGCCTGATGACATAGATTTCATTGCTGAGTGATATTGCTTTGTAAGTGAATACCACAACTTCTTTATCCATTTTTCACTTTCTGCGATGTTGAACTTGTACTGTAAACGAGGTTCTTGTAAACAGAGCCGTTCCAAACTTTGGGGTGGCTGTGTCTTTTTGATTTTAATTTCCCTAAGCTATAGGACCATAAGTGGAATTGCCCTAGGCTCTGTTGCTTTGTTTTTTCGATGTTTCAGGAAACACCATACACTTCTCCCGAGTGTCTGTTGGCAATTTACATCCCGCCCATCAGCATAACAAGGCTCCCAGTTCTCCATGGCCTGTCCTGCCTTTCTGGATTTTACACTTTTTTCAGATGGCCCTTTTGACCGGGGGGAAGTGAGACTTCATTGTAGTGCAGATTTCCTTTGCAAGCTTGCTTGGTTGGCCATAAAGGGCGTATACGTTTTTTCCTGAATATATTCAGGAAAAAACGCATACGCCCTTTTTGGCCAAGTGCATCATTGTGGACGTTCTGCCTCTTTTCCTATGCTTTCAGTGCAATTCCAGTCTACCTCCTGAAATCGGTTTCCTGCAATTCTGCCCCGCTTTCAAGTCCTCTTGGCAGCCTTACTTCAGTGTATTTTTGGACGATAGCTGTCATTTATAACTCTGCAGGTTTGTGAATTACAGTGCCCCTGAGCTCCTTTCTTCAACTCGCTTTCTTGTGAGCTGGCCGCAACACCGCAGGATGGCTTCAGGCCCTAATCTGGTTCTGGCACGGCACGCTGAGCCTTTGGTTAATTCCTCTTCCTGGTGGGAAATGAGAGTTAAATTTGCCCGTCCAGACACCTCCAACTAGCCTCTCATTGGTTCTTGCTATTCCTGTTCATCTTCCGCAGAAATTGCAAACTGGGCCAAACAGGAGGTTAAAGGGACTGACTCTCCAGGTCGGGAGAGTGTTAGTAAAGCGTCTGGAATGTTGCACCCGAGTACCAGGGGGGGAAAACTGAGACATATTTGAACACGTCTCCCAATCACATGGTTGATCATATTCTGGGTTCCACATGCATGTTTTAGCTGAAGGAAGAATACCTTAAACCTGGAGAGTTGAGACCCGTGGAATGGGTACCATGCAATATGATTTCAAAGGGTCTTCATTTGCTCACGAACCTCTCCAATCCTATCACTGCTGCGTTTATGCCCCTGTACACATGCTTGATTCTTTTTCAGAGACATAGCAATCCACAGGTTTTAAGATACTTACTAGTCAGATATATTCTTAGGCGTTTAATATGGGGTGTTGAGTCCATTTTGTTGAGCAAGGAGTAGCTCTTGTCTATTCCATATTTGGCTTAAGGAACTTTATCTGTGCTCATTTCAATCTCTGGTTTTATGCAGCACCCCAACTCACCTTTCCCCTTAAGCAAGCATAAGTTGGTTTTCTAAATTTGAGACCCTGTTCTGTTCTGTAATTCAGTTCCTGTGTAGCCAAGTTTCCATTCCGTGTATTACTGATATCTTATGATGTTTCTTTTTCTGTGTGACTTATTTCGGTTAGAATCATCATACCTGAATCCACTCATTGTGCTGCTAAGGGCCTGATGACACAGATTTCATTGCTGAGTGATATTGCTTTATAAGTAAATACCACAACTTCTTTATCCATTTTTCACTTTCTGCGATGTTGAACTTGTACTGTAAACGAGGTTCTTGTAAACAGAGCCGTTCCAAACTTTGGGGTGGCTGTGTCTTTTTGATTTTAATTTCCCTAAGCTATAGTACCATAAGTGGAAGTGCCCTAGGTTCTGTTGCTTTGTTTTTTAGATGTTTCAGGAAACACCATACACTTCTCCCGAGTGGTTGTTGGCAATTTACATCCCGCCCATCAGCATAACAAGGCTCCCAGTTCTCCATGGCCTGTCCTGCCTTTCTGGATTTTACACTTTTTTCAGATGGCCCTTTTGACCGGGGGGAAGTGAGACTTCATTGTAGTGCAGATTTCCTTTGCAAGCTTGCTTGGTTGGCCAAAAAGGGCGTATGCATTTTTTCCTGAATATATTCAGGAAAAAACGCATATGCCCTTTTTGGCCAAGTGCATTATTGTGGACGTTCTGCCTCTTTTCCTATGCTTTCAATGCAATTCCAGTCTACCTCCTGAAATCGGTTTCTTGCAATTCTGCCCCGCTTTCAAGTCCTCTTGGCAGCCTTACTTCAGTAAATTTTTGGACGATAGCTGTCATTTATAACTCTGCAGGTTTGTGAATTACAGTGCCCCTGAGCTTCTTTCTTCAACTCGCTTTCTTGTGAGCTGGCCGCAACACCGCAGCATGGCTTCAGGCCCTAATCTGGTTCCGGCCCGGCATGCTGAGCCTTTGGTTAATTCCTCTTCCTGGTGGGAAATTAGAGTTAAATTTGCCCGTCCAGACACCTCCAGCTAGCCTCTCATTGGTTCTCCCTATTCCTGTACATCTTCCGCAGAAATTGCAAACTGGGCCAAACCGGAGGTTAAAGGGACTGACTCTCCAAGTCGGGAGAGTGTTAGTAAAGCGTCTGGAATGTTGCACCCGAGTACCAAGGGAGGAAAACTGAGACATATTTGAACACGTCTCCCGTTCACATGGTTGATCATACTCTGGGTTCCACATGCATGTTTTAGCTGAAGGAAGAATACCTTAAACCTGGGTAGTTGAAACCCGTGGAATGGGTACCATGCAATATGACTTCAAAGGGTCTTCATTTGCTCACTGAACTTCTCCAATCCTATCACTGCTGCGTTTATGCCCCTGTACACACGCTTGATTCTCTTTTGGAGACATAGAAATCCATAGATTTTAAGATACTTACTAGTCAGGTACATTCTTATGCGTTTAATATGGGGTTTTGAGTCCGTTTCGTTGAGCAAGGAGTAGCTCTTGTCTATTCCATATTTGGTTTAAGGAACTTTATCTGTGCTCATTTCAATCTCTGGTTTTATGCAGCACCCCAACTCACCTTTCCCCTTAAGCAAGCATAAGTTGGTTTTCTAAATTTGAGACCCTGTTCTGTTTTAGAATGCAGTTCCTGTGTAGCCAAGTTTACATTCCGTGTATTAGTGATATCTTATGATGTTTCTATTTCTGTGTGACTTATTTCAGTTAGAATCATCGTACCTGAATCCACTCATTATGCTGCTACGGGCCTGATGACATAGATTTCATTGCTGAGTGATACTGCATTGTACGTAAGTACCACAAGTTCTTTATCCATTTTTCACTTTCTGTGATATTGAACTTGTACGGTAAACGAGGTTCTTGTAAACGGAGACGTCCCAAACTTTTTGGTGGCTGTGTCTTTTTGATTTTAATTTCCCTAAGCTATAGGACCATAAGTGGAAGTGCCCTAGGCTCTGTTGCTTTGTTTTTTAGATGTTTCAGGAAGCACCATACACTTCTCCTGAGTGTCTGTTGGCAATTTACATCCCGCCCATCAGCATAACAAGGCTCCCAGTTCTCCATGGCCTGTCCTGCCTTTCTGGATTTTACACTTTTTTCAGATGGCCCTTTTGACCAGGGAGAAGTGAGACTTCATTGTAGTGCAGATTTCCTTTGCAAGTTTGCTTGGTTGGCCAAAAAGGGCGTATGCGTTTTTTCCTGAATATATTCAGGAAAAAATGCATACGCCCTTTTTGGCCAAGTGCATCATTGTGGACGTTCTGCCTCTTTTCCTATGCTTTCAATGCAATTCCAGTCTACCTCCTGAAATCGGTTTCCTGCAATTCTGCCCCGCTTTCAAGTCCTCTTGGCAGCCTTACTTCAGTCTATTTTTGGACAATAGCTGTCATTTATAACTCTGCAGGTTTGTGAATTACAGTGCCCCTGAGCTCCTTTCTTCAACTCGCTTTCTTGTGAGCTGGCCGCAACACCGCAGGATGTCTTCAGGCCCTAATCTGGTTGTGGCACGGCACGCTGAGCCTTTGGTTAATTTCTCTTCCTGGTGGGAAATGAGAGTTAAATTTGCCCATCCAGACACCTCCAGCTAGCCTCTCATTGGTTCTCGCTATTCCTGTTCATCTTCCGCAGAAATTGCAAACTGGGCCAAACAGGAGGTTAAAGGGACTGACTCTCCAGGTCGGGAGAGTGTTAGTAAAGCGTCTGGAATGTTGCACCCGAGTACCAGGGGGGGAAAACTGAGACATATTTGAACACGTCTCCCGTTCACATGGTTGATCATATTCTGGGTTCCACATGCATGTTTTAGCTGAAGGAAGAATACCTTAAACCTGGAGAGTTGAGACCCGTGGAATGGGTACCATGCAATATGATTTCAAAGGGTCTTCATTTGCTCACGAACCTCTCCAATCCTATCACTGCTGCGTTTATGCCCCTGTACACATGCTTGATTCTTTTTCGGAGACATAGCAATCCATAGGTTTTAAGATACTTACTAGTCAGGTATATTCTTAGGCGTTTAATATGGGGTGTTGAGTCCATTTCATTGAGCAAGGAGTAGCTCTTGTCTATTCCATATTTGGCTTAAGGAACTTTATCTGTGCTCATTTCAATCTCTGGTTTTATGCAGCACCCCAACTCACCTTTCCCCTTAAGCAAGCATAAGTTGGTTTTCTAAATTTGAGACCCTGTTCTGTTCTGTAATTCAGTTCCTGTGTAGCCAAGTTTACATTCCGTGTATTACTGATATCTTATGATGTTTCTTTTTCTGTGTGACTTATTTCAGTTAGAATCATCATACCTGAATCCACTCATTGTGCTGCTAAGGGCCTGATGACACAGATTTCATTGCTGAGTGATATTGCTTTGTAAGTAAATACCACAACTTCTTTATCCATTTTTCACTTTCTGCGATGTTGAACTTGTACTGTAAACGAGGTTCTTGTAAACAGAGCCGTTCCAAACTTTGGGGTGGCTGTGTCTTTTTGATTTTAATTTCCCTAAGCTATAGGACCATAAGTGGAAGTGCCCTAGGTTCTGTTGCTTTGTTTTTTAGATGTTTCAGGAAACACCATACACTTCTCCCGAGTGGTTGTTGGCAATTTACATCCCGCCCATCAGCATAACAAGGCTCCCAGTTCTCCATGGCCTGTCCTGCCTTTCTGGATTTTACACTTTTTTCAGATGGCCCTTTTGACCGGGGGGAAGTGAGACTTCATTGTAGTGCAGATTTCCTTTGCAAGCTTGCTTGGTTGGCCAAAAAGGGCGTATGCGTTTTTTCCTGAATATATTCAGGAAAAAACGCATACGCCCTTTTTGGCCAAGTGCATCATTGTGGACGTTCTGCCTCTTTTCCTATGCTTGAAATGCAATTCCAGTCTACCTCCTGAAATCGGTTTCCTGCAATTCTGCCCCGCTTTCAAGTCCTCTTGGCAGCCTTACTTCAGTCTATTTTTGGACGATAGCTGTCATTTATAACTCTGCAGGTTTGTGAATTACAGTGCCCCTGAGCTCCTTTCTTCAACTCGCTTTCTTGTGACCTGGCCGCAACACCGCAGGATGGCTTCAGGCCCTAATCTGGTTCCGGCACGGCACGCTGTGCCTTTGGTTATTTCCTATTCCTGATGGGAAATGAGAGTTAAATTTGCCCGTCCAGACACCTCCAGCTAGCCTCTCATTGGTTCTCACTATTCCTGTTCATCTTCCACAGAAATTGCAAACTGGGCCAAACAGGAGGTTAAAGGCGCTGACTCTCCAAGTGGGGAGAGTGTTACTAAAGCGTCTGGAATGTTGCACCCGAGTACCAGGGGAGGAAAACTGAGACATATTTGAACACGTCTCCCGATCACATGGTTGATCATACTCTAGGTTCCACATGCATGTTTTAGCTGAAGGAAGAATACCTTAAACCTGGGTAGTTGAAACACGTGGAATGGGTACCATGCAATATGACTTCAAAGGGTCTTCATTTGCTCACGAACCTCTCCAATCCTATCACTGCTGCGTTTATGCCCCTGTACACATCCTTGATTCTCTTTCGGAGACATAGCAATCCATAGGTTTTAAGATACTTACTAGTCAGGTACATTCTTAGGCGTTTAATATGCGGTGTTGAGTCCATTTCGTTGAGCAAGGAGTAGCTCTTGTCTACTCCATATTTGGCTTAAGGAACTTTATCTGTGCTCATTTCAATCTCTGGTTTTATGCAGCACCCCAACTCACCTTTACCCTTAAGCAAGCATAAGTTGGTTTTCTAAATTTGAGAACCTGTTCTGTTCTGTAATTCAGTTCCTGTGTAGCCAAGTTTACATTCCGTGTATTAGTGATATCTTATGATGTTTCTTTTTCTGTGTGACTTATTTCAGTTAGAATCATCGTACCTGAATCCACTCATTATGCTGCTACGGGCCTGATGACATAGATTTCATTGCTGAGTGATACTGCATTGTACGTAAGTACCACAAGTTCTTTATCCATTTTTCACTTTCTGTGATATTGAACTTGTACGTTAAACGAGGTTCTTGTAAACAGAGGCGTCCCAAACTTTGGGGTGGCTGTGTCTTTTTGATTTTAATTTCCCTAAGCTATAGGACCATAAGTGGAAGTGCCCTAGGCTCTGTTTCTTTGTTTTTTAGATGTTTCAGGAAACACCATACACTTCTCCCTAGTGTCTGTTGGCAATTTACATCCCACCCATCAGCATAACAAGGCTCCCAGTTCTCCATGGCCTGTCCTGCCTTTCTGGATTTTACACTTTTTTCAGATGGCCCTTTTGACCGGGAAGAACTGAGACTTCATTGTAGTGCAGATTTCCTTTGCAAGCTTGCTTGGTTGGCCAAAAAGGGCGTATGCGTTTTTTCCTGAATATATTCAGGAAAAAACGCATACGCCCTTTTTGGCCAAGTGAATCATTGTGGACGTTCTGCCTCTTTTCCTATGCTTTCAATGCAATTCCAGTCTACCTCCTGAAATCGGTTTCCTGCAATTCTGCCCCGCTTTCAAGTCCTCTTGGCAGCCTTACTTCAGTCTATTTTTGGACGATAGCTGTCATTTATAACTCTGCAGGTTTGTGAATTACAGTGCCCCTGAGCTCCTATCTTCAACTCGCTTTCTTTTGAGCTGGCCGCAACACCGCAGGATGGCTTCAGGCCCTAATCTGGTTCCGGCACAGCATGCTGAGCCTTTGGTTAATTCCTCTTCCTGGTGGGAAATGAGAGTTAAATTTGCCCGTCCAGACACCTCCAGCTAGTCTCACATTGGTTCTCGCTATTCCTGTTCATCTTCCGCAGAAATTGCAAACTGGGCCAAACAGGAGGTTAAAGGGACTGACTCTCCAAGTGGGGAGAGTGTTAGTAAAGCATCTGGAATGTTGCACCCGAGTACCAGGGGAGGAAAACTGAGACATATTTGAACATGTCTCCCGATCACATGGTTGATCATACTCTGGGTTCCACATGCATGTTTTAGCTGAAGGAAGAATACCTAAAACCTGGGTAGTTGAAACCCGTGGAATGGGTACCATGCAATATGACTTCAATGGGTCTTCATTTGCTCACCGAACCTCTCCAATCCTATCACTGCTGCGTTTATGCCCCTGTACACATGCTTGATTCTCTTTTGGAGACATAGAAATCCATAGTTTTTAAGATACTTACTAGTCAGGTACATTATTATGCGTTTAATATGGGGTTTTGAGTCCATTTCGTTGAGCAAGGAGTAGCTCTTGTGTATTCCGTATTTGGCTTAAGGAACTTTATCTGTGCTCATTTCAATCTCTGGTTTTATGCAGCACCCCAACTCACCTTTCCCCTTAAGCAAGCATAATTTGATTTTCTAAATTTGAGACCCTGTTCTGTTTTGGAATGCAGTTCCTGTGTAGCCAAGTTTACATTCCGTGTATTAGTGATATCTTATGATGTTTCTTTTTCTGTGTGACTTATTTCAGTTAGAATCATCGTACCTGAATCCACTCATTATGCTGCTACGGGCCTGATGACATAGATTTCATTGCTGAGTGATACTGCATTGTACGTAAGTACCACAAGTGCTTTATCCATTTTTCACTTTCTGTGATATTGAACTTTTACTGTAAACGAGGTTCTTGTAAACGGAGGCGTCCCAAACTTTGGGGTGGCTGTGTCTTTTTGATTTTAATTTCCCTAAGCTATAGGACCATAAGTGGAAGTGCCCTAGGCTCTGTTGCTTTGTTTTTTAGATGTTTCAGGAAACACCATACACTTCTCCTGAGTGTCTGTTGGCAATTTACATCCCGCCCATCAGCATAACAAGGCTGCCAGTTCTCCATGGCCTGTCCTGCCTTTCTGGATTTTACACTTTTTTCAGATGGCCCTTTTGACCGGGGAGAAGTGAGACTTCATTGTAGTGTAGATTTCCTTTGCAAGTTTGCTTGGTTGGCCAAAAAGTGCGTATGCGTTTTTCCCTGAATATATTCAGGAAAAAACGCATACGCCCTTTTTGGCCAAGTGCATCATTGTGGACGTTCTGCCTCTTTTCCTATGCTTTCAATGCAATTCCAGTCTACCTCCTGAAATCGGTTTCCTGCAATTCTGCCCCGCTTTCAAGTCCTCTTGGCAGCCTTACTTCAGTCTATTTTTGGACAATAGCTGTCATTTATAACTCTGCAGGTTTGTGAATTACAGTGCCCCTGAGCTCCTTTCTTCAACTCGCTTTCTTGTGACCTGGCCGCAACACCGCAGGATGTCTTCAGGCCCTAATCTGGTTCCGGCACGGCACACTGAGCCTTTGGTTAATTCCTCTTCCTGGTGGGAAATGAGAGTTAAATTTGCCCGTCCAGACACCTCCAGCTAGCCTCTCATTGGTTCTCGCTATTCCTGTTCATCTTCCGCCGAAATTGCAAACTGGGCCAAACAGGAGGTTAAAGGGACTGACTCTCCAAGTTGGGAGAGTGTTAGTAAAGCGTCTGGAATGTTGCACCCGAGTACCAGGGGAGGAAAACTGAGACATATTTGAACACGTCTCCCGATCACATGGTTGATCATACTCTAGGTTCCACATGCATGTTTTAGCTGAAGGAAGAATACCTTAAACCTGCAGAGTAGAGACCCGTGGAATGGGTACCATGCAATATGACTTCAAAGGGTCTTCATTTGCTCACCGAACCTCTCCAATCCTATCACTGCTGCGTTTATGCCCCTGTACACACGCTTGATTCTCTTTTGGAGACATAGCAATCCATAGGTTTTAAGATACTTACTAGTCAGTTACATTCTTAGGCGTTTAATATGGGGTTTTGAGTCCATTTCATTGAGCAAGGAGTAGCTCTTGTCTATTGCATATTTGGCTTAAGGAACTTTATCTGTGCTCTTTTCAATCTCTGGTTTTATGCAGCAACCCAACTCACCTTTACCCTTAAGCAAGCATAAGTTGGTTTTCTAAATTTGATAACCTGTTCTGTTTTGGAATTCAGTTCCTGTGTAGCCAAGTTTACATTCCGTGTATTAGTGATATCTTATGATGTTTCTTTTTCTGTGTGACTTATTTCAGTTAGAATCATCCTACCTGAATCTACTCATTATGCTGCTACGGGCTTGATGACATAGATTTCATTGCTGAGTGATACTGCATTGTACGTAAGTACCACAAGTTCTTTATCCATTTTTCACTTTCTGTGATATTGAACTTGTACGGTAAACGAGGTTCTTGTAAACAGAGGCGTCCCAAACTTTGGGGTGGCTGTGTCTTTTTGATTTTAATTTCCCTAAGCTATAGGACCATAAGTGGAAGTGCCCTAGGCTCTGTTGCTTTGTTTTTTAGATGTTTCAGGAAACACCATACACTTCTCCCGAGTGTCTGTTGGCAATTTACATCTCGCCCATCAGCATAACAAGGCTCCCAGTTCTCCATGGCCTGTCCTGCCTTTCTGGATTTTACACTTTTTTTCAGATGGCCCTTTTGACGAGGGGTAGTGAGACTTCATTGTAGTGCAGATTTCTTTGCAAGTTTGCTTGGTTGGCCAAAAAGTGCGTATGCATTTTTTCCTGAATATATTCAGGAAAAAATGCATACGCCCTTTTTGGCCAAGTGCATCATTGTGGACGTTCTGCCTCTTTTCCTATGCTTTCAATGCAATTCCAGTCTACCTCCTGAAATCGGTTTCCTGCAATTCTGCCCCGCTTTCAAGTCCTCTTGGCAGCCTTACTTCAGTATATTTTTGGACGATAGCTGTCATTTATAACTCTGCAGGTTTGTGAATTACAGTGCCCCTGAGCTCCTTTCTTCAACTCGCTTTCTTGTGACCTGGCCGTAACACCGCAGGATGGCTTCAGGCCCTAATCTGGTTCCGGCACGGCACGCTGAGCCTTTGGTTAATTCCTCTTCCTGGTGGGAAATGAGAGTTAAATTTCCCCGTTCAGACACCTCCAGCTAGTCTCTCATTGGTTCTCGCTATTCCTGTTCATCTTCCGCAGAAATTGCAAACTGGGCCAAACAGGAGGTTAAAGGGCCTGACTCTCCAAGTCGGGAGAGTGTCAGTAAAGCGTCTGGAATGTTGCACCCGAATACCAGGGTACGAAAACTGAGACATATTTGAACATGTCTCCCGATCACATGGTTGATCATACTCTAGGTTCCACATGCATGTTTTAGCTGAAGGAAGAATACCTTAAACCTGGGTAGTTGATACCTGTGTAATGGGGACCATGCAATATGACTTCAAAGGGTCTTCATTTGCTCACCGAACCTCTCCAATCCTATCACTGCTGCGTTTATGCCCCTGTACACATGCTTGATTCTCTTTCGGAGACATAGCAATCCATAGGTTTTAAGATACTTACTAGTCAGGTACATTCTTAGGCGTTTAATATGCGGTGTTGAGTCCACTTCGTTGAGCAAGGAGTAGCTCTTGTCTATTCCATATTTGGCTTAAGGAACTTTATCTGTGCTCATTTCAATCTCTGGTTTTATGCAGCACCTCAACTCACCTTTACCCTTAAGCAAGCATAAGTTGGTTTTCTAAATTTGAGACCCTGTTCTGTTCTGTAATTCAGTTCCTGTGTAGCCAAGTTTCCATTCCGTGTATTACTGATATCTTATGATGTTTCTTTTTCTGTGTGACTTATTTCAGTTAGAATCATCATACCTGAATCCACTCATTGTGCTGCTAACGGCCTGATGACATAGATTTCATTGCTGAGTGATATTGCTTTGTAAGTGAATACCACAACTTCTTTATCCATTTTTCACTTTCTGCAATGTTGAACTTGTACTGTAAACGAGGTTCTTGTAAACAGAGGCGTCCCAAACTTTGGGGTGGCTGTGTCTTTTTGATTTTAATTTCCCTAAGCTATAGGACCATAAGTGGCAGTGCCCTAGGCTCTGATGCTTTGTTTTTTAGATGTTTCAGGAAACACCATACACTTCTCCCGAGTGTCTGTTGGCAATTTACATCCCGCCCATCAGCATAACAAGGCTCACAGTTCTCCATGGCCTGTCCTGCCTGTCTGGATTTTACACTTTTTTCAGATGGCCCTTTTGACCGGGGGGAAGTGAGACTTCATTGTAGTGCAGATTTCCTTTGCAAGCTTGCTTGGTTGGCCAAAAAGGGCGTATGCGTTTTTTCCTGAATATATTCAGGAAAAAACGCATACGCCCTTTTTGGCCAAGTGCATCATTGTGGACGTTCTGCCTCTTTTCCTATGCTTTCAATGCAATTCCAGTCTACCTCCTGAAATCGGTTTCCTGCAATTCTGCCCCGCTTTCAAGTCCTCTTGGCAGCCTTACTTCAGTATATTTTTGGACGATAGCTGTCATTTATAACTCTGCAAGTTTGTGAATTACAGTGCCCCTGAGCTCCTTTCTTCAACTCGCTTTCTTGTGAACTGGCCGCAACACCGCAGGATGGCTTCAGGCCCTAATCTGGTTCCGGCACGGCACGCTGAGCCTTTGGTTAATTCCTCTTCCTGGTGGGAAATGAGAGTTAAATTTCCCCGTTCAGACACCTCCAGCTAGTCTCTCATTGGTTCTCGCTATTCCTGTTCATCTTCCGCAGAAATTGCAAACTGGGCCAAACAGGAGGTTAAAGGGACTGACTCTCCAAGTCGGGAGAGTGTTAGTAAAGCGTCTGGAATGTTGCACCCGAATACCAGGGTACGAAAACTGAGACATATTTGAACATGTCTCCCGATCACATGGTTGATCATACTCTAGGTTCCACATGCATGTTTTAGCTGAAGGAAGAATACCTTAAACCTGGGTAGTTGAGACCTGTGTAATGGGTACCATGCAATATGA
This sequence comes from Stenella coeruleoalba, assembly GCF_951394435.1. Taxonomy (NCBI): domain Eukaryota; kingdom Metazoa; phylum Chordata; class Mammalia; order Artiodactyla; family Delphinidae; genus Stenella; species Stenella coeruleoalba. Next base: position 850,507 of record NW_027645953.1, read on the forward strand.
CTTCAAAGGGTCTTCATTTGCTCACCGAACCTCTCCAATCCTATCACTGCTGCGTTTATGCCCCTGTACACATGCTTGATTCTCTTTCGGAGACATAGCAATCCATAGGTTTTAAGATACTTACTAGTCAGGTACATTCTTAGGCGTTTAATATGCGGTGTTGAGTCCACTTCGTTGAGCAAGGAGTAGCTCTTGTCTATTCCATATTTGGCTTAAGGAACTTTATCTGTGCTCATTTCAATCTCTGGTTTTATGCAGCACCTCAACTCACCTTTACCCTTAAGCAAGCATAAGTTGGTTTTCTAAATTTGAGACCCTGTTCTGTTCTGTAATTCAGTTCCTGTGTAGCCAAGTTTCCATTCCGTGTATTACTGATATCTTATGATGTTTCTTTTTCTGTGTGACTTATTTCAGTTAGAATCATCATACCTGAATCCACTCATTGTGCTGCTAACGGCCTGATGACATAGATTTCATTGCTGAGTGATATTGCTTTGTAAGTGAATACCACAACTTCTTTATCCATTTTTCACTTTCTGCAATGTTGAACTTGTACTGTAAACGAGGTTCTTGTAAACAGAGCCGTTCCAAATTTTGAGGTGGCTGTGTCTTTTTGATTTTAATTTCCCTAATCTATAGGACCATAAGTGGAAGTGCCCTAGGCTCTGTTGCTTTGTTTTTTAGATGTTTCAGGAAACACCATACACTTCTCCCAAGTGTCTGTTGGCAATTTACATCCCGCCCATCAGCATAACAAGGCTCACAGTTCTCAATGGCCTGTTGCCTTTCTGGATTTTACACTTATTTCAGATGGCCCTTTTGACCGGGGGGAAGTGAGACTTCATTGTAGTGCAGATTTCCTTTGCAAGTTTGCTTGGTTGGCCAAAAAGGGCGTATGCGTTTTTTCCTGAATATATTCAGGAAAAAACGCATACGCCCTTTTTGGCCAAGTGCATCATTGTGGACGTTCTGCCTCTTTTCCTATGCTTTCAATGCAATTCCAGTCTACCTCCTGAAATCGGTTTCCTGCAATTCTGCCCCGCTTTCAAGTCCTCTTGGCAGCCTTACTTCAGTATATTTTTGGACGATAGCTGTCATTTATAACTCTGCAGATTTGTGAATTACAGTGTCCCTGAGCTCCTTTCTTCAACTCGCTTTCTTGTGACCTGGCCGCAACACCGCAGGATGTCTTCAGGCCCTAATCTGGTTCTGGCACGGCACGCTGAGCCTTTGGTTAATTCCTCTTCCTGGTGGGAAATGAGAGTTAAATTTGCCCATCCAGACACCTCCAGCTAGTCTCTCATTGGTTCTCGCTATTCCTGTTCATCTTCCGCAGAAATTGCAAACTGGGCCAAACAGGAGGTTAAAGGGACTGACTCTCCAAGTCGGGAGAGTGTCAGTAAAGCGTCTGGAATGTTGCACCCGAATACCAGGGTACGAAAACTGAGACATATTTGAACATGTCTCCCGATCACATGGTTGATCATACTCTAGGTTCCACATGCATGTTTTAGCTGAAGGAAGAATACCTTAAACCTGGGTAGTTGATACCTGTGTAATGGGGACCATGCAATATGACTTCAAAGGGTCTTCATTTGCTCACCGAACCTCTCCAATCCTATCACTGCTGCGTTTATGCCCCTGTACACATGCTTGATTCTCTTTCGGAGACATAGCAATCCATAGGTTTTAAGATACTTACTAGTCAGGTACATTCTTAGGCGTTTAATATGCGGTGTTGAGTCCACTTCGTTGAGCAAGGAGTAGCTCTTGTCTATTCCATATTTGGCTTAAGGAACTTTATCTGTGCTCATTTCAATCTCTGGTTTTATGCAGCACCTCAACTCACCTTTACCCTTAAGCAAGCATAAGTTGGTTTTCTAAATTTGAGACCCTGTTCTGTTCTGTAATTCAGTTCCTGTGTAGCCAAGTTTCCATTCCGTGTATTACTGATATCTTATGATGTTTCTTTTTCTGTGTGACTTATTTCAGTTAGAATCATCATACCTGAATCCACTCATTGTGCTGCTAACGGCCTGATGACATAGATTTCATTGCTGAGTGATATTGCTTTGTAAGTGAATACCACAACTTCTTTATCCATTTTTCACTTTCTGCAATGTTGAACTTGTACTGTAAACGAGGTTCTTGTAAACAGAGGCGTCCCAAACTTTGGGGTGGCTGTGTCTTTTTGATTTTAATTTCCCTAAGCTATAGGACCATAAGTGGCAGTGCCCTAGGCTCTGATGCTTTGTTTTTTAGATGTTTCAGGAAACACCATACACTTCTCCCGAGTGTCTGTTGGCAATTTACATCCCGCCCATCAGCATAACAAGGCTCACAGTTCTCCATGGCCTGTCCTGCCTGTCTGGATTTTACACTTTTTTCAGATGGCCCTTTTGACCGGGGGGAAGTGAGACTTCATTGTAGTGCAGATTTCCTTTGCAAGCTTGCTTGGTTGGCCAAAAAGGGCGTATGCGTTTTTTCCTGAATATATTCAGGAAAAAACGCATACGCCCTTTTTGGCCAAGTGCATCATTGTGGACGTTCTGCCTCTTTTCCTATGCTTTCAATGCAATTCCAGTCTACCTCCTGAAATCGGTTTCCTGCAATTCTGCCCCGCTTTCAAGTCCTCTTGGCAGCCTTACTTCAGTATATTTTTGGACGATAGCTGTCATTTATAACTCTGCAAGTTTGTGAATTACAGTGCCCCTGAGCTCCTTTCTTCAACTCGCTTTCTTGTGAACTGGCCGCAACACCGCAGGATGGCTTCAGGCCCTAATCTGGTTCCGGCACGGCACGCTGAGCCTTTGGTTAATTCCTCTTCCTGGTGGGAAATGAGAGTTAAATTTCCCCGTTCAGACACCTCCAGCTAGTCTCTCATTGGTTCTCGCTATTCCTGTTCATCTTCCGCAGAAATTGCAAACTGGGCCAAACAGGAGGTTAAAGGGACTGACTCTCCAAGTCGGGAGAGTGTTAGTAAAGCGTCTGGAATGTTGCACCCGAATACCAGGGTACGAAAACTGAGACATATTTGAACATGTCTCCCGATCACATGGTTGATCATACTCTAGGTTCCACATGCATGTTTTAGCTGAAGGAAGAATACCTTAAACCTGGGTAGTTGAGACCTGTGTAATGGGTACCATGCAATATGACTTCAAAGGGTCTTCATTTGCTCACCGAACCTCTCCAATCCTATCACTGCTGCGTTTATGCCCCTGTACACATGCTTGATTCTCTTTCGGAGACATAGCAATCCATAGGTTTTAAGATACTTACTAGTCAGGTACATTCTTAGGCGTTTAATATGCGGTGTTGAGTCCACTTCGTTGAGCAAGGAGTAGCTCTTGTCTATTCCATATTTGGCTTAAGGAACTTTATCTGTGCTCATTTCAATCTCTGGTTTTATGCAGCACCTCAACTCACCTTTCCCCTTAAGCAAGCATAAGTTGGTTTTCTAAATTTGAGACCCTGTTCTGTTCTGTAATTCAGTTCCTGTGTAGCCAAGTTTCCATTCCGTGTATTACTGATATCTTATGATGTTTCTTTTTCTGTGTGACTTATTTCAGTTAGAATCATCATACCTGAATCCACTCATTGTGCTGCTAACGGCCTGATGACATAGATTTCATTGCTGAGTGATATTGCTTTGTAAGTGAATACCACAACTTCTTTATCCATTTTTCACTTTCTGCAATGTTGAACTTGTACTGTAAACGAGGTTCTTGTAAACAGAGCCGTTCCAAATTTTGAGGTGGCTGTGTCTTTTTGATTTTAATTTCCCTAATCTATAGGACCATAAGTGGAAGTGCCCTAGGCTCTGTTGCTTTGTTTTTTAGATGTTTCAGGAAACACCATACACTTCTCCCAAGTGTCTGTTGGCAATTTACATCCCGCCCATCAGCATAACAAGGCTCACAGTTCTCAATGGCCTGTTGCCTTTCTGGATTTTACACTTATTTCAGATGGCCCTTTTGACCGGGGGGAAGTGAGACTTCATTGTAGTGCAGATTTCCTTTGCAAGTTTGCTTGGTTGGCCAAAAAGGGCGTATGCGTTTTTTCCTGAATATATTCAGGAAAAAACGCATACGCCCTTTTTGGCCAAGTGCATCATTGTGGACGTTCTGCCTCTTTTCCTATGCTTTCAATGCAATTCCAGTCTACCTCCTGAAATCGGTTTCCTGCAATTCTGCCCCGCTTTCAAGTCCTCTTGGCAGCCTTACTTCAGTATATTTTTGGACGATAGCTGTCATTTATAACTCTGCAGATTTGTGAATTACAGTGTCCCTGAGCTCCTTTCTTCAACTCGCTTTCTTGTGACCTGGCCGCAACACCGCAGGATGTCTTCAGGCCCTAATCTGGTTCTGGCACGGCACGCTGAGCCTTTGGTTAATTCCTCTTCCTGGTGGGAAATGAGAGTTAAATTTGCCCATCCAGACACCTCCAGCTAGTCTCTCATTGGTTCTCGCTATTCCTGTTCATCTTCCACAGAAATTGCAAACTGGGCCAAACAGGAGGTTAAAGGGACTGACTCTCCATGTGGGGAGAGTGTTAGTAAAGCCTCTGGAATGTTGCACCCAAGTACCAGGGTACGAAAACTGAGACATATTTGAACACGTCTCCCGATCACATGGTTGATCATACTCTAGGTTCCACATGCATGTTTTAGCTGAAGGAAGAATACCTTAAACTTGGGTAGTTGAAACCCGTGGAATGGGTACCATGCAATATGTCTTCAAAGGGTCTTCTTTTGCTCACGAACCTCTCCAATCCTATCACTGCTGCGTTTATGCCCCTGTACACATGCTTGATTCTCTTTCGGAGACATAGCAATCCATAGGTTTTAAGATACTTACTAGTCAGGTACATTCTTAGGCGTTTAATATGCGGTGTTGAGTCCATTTCATTGAGCAAGGAGTAGCTCTTGTCTATTCCATATTTGGCTTAAGGAACTTTATCTGTGCTCATTTCAATCTCTGGTTTTATGCAGCACCCCAACTCACCTTTCCCCTTAAGCAAGCATAAGATGGTTTTCTAAATTTGAGACCCTGTTCTGTTCTGTAATTCAGTTCCTGTGTAGCCAAGTTTACATTCCGTGTATTACTGATATCTTATGATGTTTCTTTTTCTGTGTGACTTATTTCAGTTAGAATCATCATACCTGAATCCACTCATTGTGCTGCTACGGGTCTGATGACATAGATTTCATTGCTGAGTGATATTGCTTTGTAAGTAAATACCACAACTTCTTTATCCATTTTTCACTATCTGCGATGTTGAACTTGTACTGTAAACGAGGTTCTTGTAAACAGAGGCGTCCCAAACTTTGGGGTGGCTGTGTCTTTTTGATTTTAATTTCCCTAAGCTATAGGACCATAAGTGGCAGTGCCCTAGGCTCTGATGCTTTGTTTTTTAGATGTTTCAGGAAACACCATACACTTCTCCCGAGTGTCTGTTGGCAATTTACATCCCGCCCATCAGCATAACAAGGCTCCCAGTTCTCCATGGCCTGTCCTGCCTGTCTGGATTTTACACTTTTTTCAGATGGCCCTTTTGACCGGGGGGAAGTGAGACTTCATTGTAGTGCAGATTTCCTTTGCAAGCTTGCTTGGTTGGCCGAAAAGGGCGTATGCGTTTTTTCCTGAATATATTCAGGAAAAAACGCATACGCCCTTTTTGGCCAAGTGCATCATTGTGGACGTTCTGCCTCTTTTCCTATGCTTGAAATGCAATTCCAGTCTACCTCCTGAAATCGGTTTCCTGCAATTCTGCCCTGCTTTCAAGTCCTCTTGGCAGCCTTACTTCAGTCTATTTTTGGACGATAGCTGTCATTTATAACTCTGCAGGTTTGTGAATTACAGTGCCCCTGAGCTCCTTTCTTCAACTCGCTTTCTTGTGACCTGGCCGCAACACCGCAGGATAGCTTCAGGCCCTAATCTGGTTCCGGCACGGCACGCTGAGCCTTTGGTTAATTCCTCTTCCTGGTGGGAAATGAGAGTTAAATTTGCCCGTCCAGACACCTCCAGCTAGCCTCTCATTGGTTCTCGCTATTCCTGTTCATCTTCCGCAGAAATTGCAAACTGGGACAAACAGGAGGTTAAAGGGACTGACTCTCCAGGTGGGGAGAGTGTTAGTAAAGCATCTGGAATGTTGCACCCGAGTACCAGGGGAGGAAAACTGAGACATATTTGAACACGTCTCCCGTTCACATGGTTGATCATACTTGGGTTCCACATGCATGTTTTAGCTGAAGGAAGAATAGCTTAAACCTGGAGAGTTAAGACCCGTGTAATGGGTACCATGCAATATGACTTCAAAGGGTCTTCATTTGCTCACCGAACCTCTCCAATCCTATCACTGCTGCGTTTATGCCCCTGTACACATGCTTGATTCTCTTTCGGAGACATAGCAATCCATAGGTTTTAAGATACTTACTAGTCAGGTACATTCTTAGGCGTTTAATATGCGGTATTGAGTCCATTTCGTTGAGCAAGGAGTAGCTCTTGTCTATTCCATATTTGACTTAAGGAACTTTATCTGTGCTCATTTCAATCTCTGGTTTTATGCAGCACCCCAACTCACCTTTCCCCTTAAGCAAGCATAAGTTGGTTTTCTAAATTTGAGACCCTGTTCTGTTCTGTAATTCAGTTCCTGTGTAGCCAAGTTTACATTCTGTGTATTACTGATATCTTATGATGTTTCTTTTTCTGTGTGACTTATTTCAGTTAGAATCATCATACCTGAATCCACTCATTGTGCTGCTAAGGGCCTGATGACACAGATTTCATTGCTGAGTGATATTGCTTTGTAAGTAAGTACCACAATTTCTTTATCCATTTTTCACTTTCTGCGATGTTGAACTTGTACTGTAAACGAGGTTCTTGTAAACAGAGCCGTTCCAAACTTTGGGGTGGCTGTGTCTTTTTTATTTTAATTTCCCTAAGCTATAGGACCATAAGTGGAAGTTCCCTAGGTTCTGTTGCTTTGTTTTTTAGATGTTTCAGGAAACACCATACACTTCTCCCGAGTGGTTGTTGGCAATTTACATCCCGCCCATCAGCATAACAAGGCTCCCAGTTCTCCATGGCCTGTCCTGCCTTTCTGGATTTTACACTTTTTTCAGATGGCCCTTTTGACCGGGGGGAAGTGAGACTTCATTGTAGTGCAGATTTCCTTTGCAAGCTTGCTTGGTTGGCCAAAAAGGGCGTATGCGTTTTTTCCTGAATATATTCAGGAAAAAACGCATACGCCCTTTTTGGCCAAGTGCATCATTGTGGACGTTCTGCCTCTTTTCCTATGCTTTCAATGCAATTCCAGTCTACCTCCTGAAATCGGTTTCCTGCAATTCTGCCCCGCTTTCAAGTCCTCTTGGCAGACTTACTTCAGTCTATTTTTGGACGATAGCTGTCATTTATAACTCTGCAGGTTTGTGAATTACAGTGCCCCTGAGCTCCTTTCTTCAACTCGCTTTCTTTTGAGCAGGCCGCAACACCGCAGGATGGCTTCAGGCCCTAATCTGGTTCCGGCACGGCACGCTGAGCCTTTGGTTATTTCCTCTTCCTGGTGGGAAATGAGAGTTAAATTTCCCCATCCAGACACCTCCAGCTAGTCTCTCATTGGTTCTCGCTATTCCTGTTCATCTTCCACGGAAATTGCAAACTGGGCCAAACAGCAGGTTAAAGGGACTGACTCTCCAAGTGGGGAGAGTGTTAGTAAAGCGTCTGGAATGTTGCACCCAAGTACCAGGGTACGAAAACTGAGACATATTTGAACACGTCTCCCGATCACATGGTTGATCATACTCTAGGTTCCACATGCATGTTTTAGCTGAAGGAAGAATACCTTAAACCTGGGTAGTTGAAACCCGTGGAATGGGTACCATGCAATATGACTTCAAAGGGTCTTCATTTGCTCACCGAACCTCTCCAATCCTATCACTGCTGCGTTTATGCCCCTGTACACATGCTTGATTCTCTTTCGGAGACATAGCAATCCATAGGTTTTAAGATACTTACTAGTCAGGTACATTCTTAGGCGTTTAATATGCGGTGTTGAGTCCACTTCGTTGAGCAAGGAGTAGCTCTTGTCTATTCCATATTTGGCTTAAGGAACTTTATCTGTGCTCATTTCAATCTCTGGTTTTATGCAGCACCTCAACTCACCTTTACCCTTAAGCAAGCATAAGTTGGTTTTCTAAATTTGAGACCCTGTTCTGTTCTGTAATTCAGTTCCTGTGTAGCCAAGTTTCCATTCCGTGTATTACTGATATCTTATGATGTTTCTTTTTCTGTGTGACTTATTTCAGTTAGAATCATCATACCTGAATCCACTCATTGTGCTGCTAACGGCCTGATGACATAGATTTCATTGCTGAGTGATATTGCTTTGTAAGTGAATACCACAACTTCTTTATCCATTTTTCACTTTCTGCAATGTTGAACTTGTACTGTAAACGAGGTTCTTGTAAACAGAGCCGTTCCAAATTTTGAGGTGGCTGTGTCTTTTTGATTTTAATTTCCCTAATCTATAGGACCATAAGTGGAAGTGCCCTAGGCTCTGTTGCTTTGTTTTTTAGATGTTTCAGGAAACACCATACACTTCTCCCAAGTGTCTGTTGGCAATTTACATCCCGCCCATCAGCATAACAAGGCTCACAGTTCTCAATGGCCTGTTGCCTTTCTGGATTTTACACTTATTTCAGATGGCCCTTTTGACCGGGGGGAAGTGAGACTTCATTGTAGTGCAGATTTCCTTTGCAAGTTTGCTTGGTTGGCCAAAAAGGGCGTATGCGTTTTTTCCTGAATATATTCAGGAAAAAACGCATACGCCCTTTTTGGCCAAGTGCATCATTGTGGACGTTCTGCCTCTTTTCCTATGCTTTCAATGCAATTCCAGTCTACCTCCTGAAATCGGTTTCCTGCAATTCTGCCCCGCTTTCAAGTCCTCTTGGCAGCCTTACTTCAGTATATTTTTGGACGATAGCTGTCATTTATAACTCTGCAGATTTGTGAATTACAGTGCCCCTGAGCTCCTTTCTTCAACTCGCTTTCTTGTGACCTGGCCGCAACACCGCAGGATGTCTTCAGGCCCTAATCTGGTTCTGGCACGGCACGCTGAGCCTTTGGTTAATTCCTCTTCCTGGTGGGAAATGAGAGTTAAATTTGCCCATCCAGACACCTCCAGCTAGTCTCTCATTGGTTCTCGCTATTCCTGTTCATCTTCCACAGAAATTGCAAACTGGGCCAAACAGGAGGTTAAAGGCACTGACTCTCCAAGTGGGGAGAGTGTTAGTAAAGCCTCTGGAATGTTGCACCCAAGTACCAGGGTACGAAAACTGAGACATATTTGAACACGTCTCCCGATCACATGGTTGATCATACTCTAGGTTCCACATGCATGTTTTAGCTGAAGGAAGAATACCTTAAACCTGGGTAGTTGAAACCCGTGGAATGGGTACCATGCAATATGTCTTCAAAGGGTCTTCTTTTGCTCACGAACCTCTCCAATCCTATCACTGCTGCGTTTATGCCCCTGTACACATGCTTGATTCTCTTTCGGAGACATAGCAATCCATAGGTTTTAAGATACTTACTAGTCAGGTACATTCTTAGGCGTTTAATATGCGGTGTTGAGTCCATTTCGTTGAGCAAGGAGTAGCTCTTGTCTATTCCATATTTGGCTTAAGGAACTTTATCTGTGCTCATTTCAATCTCTGGTTTTATGCAGCACCCCAACTCACCTTTCCCCTTAAGCAAGCATAAGTTGGTTTTCTAAATTTGAGACCCTGTTCTGTTCTGTAATTCAGTTCCTGTGTAGCCAAGTTTACATTCCGTGTATTACTGATATCTTATGATGTTTCTTTTTCTGTGTGACTTATTGCAGTTAGAATCATCATACCTGAATCCACTCATTGTGCTGTTAAGGGCCTGATGACACAGATTTCATTGCTGAGTGATATTGCTTTGTAAGTAAATACCACAACTTCTTTATCCATTTTTCACTTTCTGCGATGTTGAACTTGTACTGTAAACGAGGTTCTTGTAAACAGAGCCGTTCGAAACTTTGGGGTGGCTGTGTCTTTTTGATTTTAATTTCCCTAAGCTATAGGACCATAAGTGGCAGTGCCCTAGGCTCTGATGCTTTGTTTTTTAGATGTTTCAGGAAACACCATACACTTCTCCCGAGTGTCTGTTGGCAATTTACATCCCGCCCATCAGCATAACAAGGCTCCCAGTTCTCCATGGCCTGTCCTGCCTGTCTGGATTTTACACTTTTTTCAGATGGCCCTTTTGACCGGGGGGAAGTGAGACTTCATTGTAGTGCAGATTTCCTTTGCAAGTTTGCTTGGTTGGCCAAAAAGGGCGTATGCGTTTTTTCCTGAATATATTCAGGAAGAAACGCATACGCCCTTTTTGGCCAAGTGCATCATTGTGGACGTTCTGCCTCTTTTCCTATGCTTTCAATGCAATTCCAGTCTACCTCCTGAAATCGGTTTCCTGCAATTCTGCCCCGCTTTCAAGTCCTCTTGGCAGCCTTACTTCAGTCTATTTTTGGACGATAGCTGTCATTTATAACTCTGCAGGTTTGTGAATTACAGTGCCCCTGAGCTCCTTTCTTCAACTCGCTTTCTTGTGACCTGGCCGCAACACCGCAGGATAGCTTCAGGCCCTAATCTGGTTCCGGCACGGCACGCTGAGCCTTTGGTTAATTCCTCTTCCTGGTGGGAAATGAGAGTTAAATTTGCCCGTCCAGACACCTCCAGCTAGCCTCTCATTGGTTCTCGCTATTCCTGTTCATCTTCCGCAGAAATTGCAAACTGGGCCAAACAGGAGGTTAAAGGGACTGACTCTCCACGTGGGGAGAGTGTTAGTAAAGCATCTGGAATGTTGCACCCGAGTACCAGGGGAGGAAAACTGAGACATATTTGAACACGTCTCCCGTTCACATGGTTGATCATACTTGGGTTCCACATGCATGTTTTAGCTGAAGGAAGAATACCTTAAACCTGGAGAGTTAAGACCCGTGTAATGGGTACCATGCAATATGACTTCAAAGGGTCTTCATTTGCTCACCGAACCTCTCCAATCCTATCACTGCTGCGTTTATGCCCCTGTACACACGCTTGATTCTCTTTCGGAGACATAGCAATCCATAGGTTTTAAGATACTTACTAGTCAGGTACATTCTTAGGCGTTTAATATGCGGTGTTGAGTCCATTTCGTTGAGCAAGGAGTAGCTCTTGTCTATTCCATATTTGGCTTAAGGAACTTTATCTGTGCTCATTTCAATCTCTGGTTTTATGCAGCACCCCAACTCACCTGTCCCCTTAAGCAAGCATAAGTTGGTTTTCTAAATTTGAGACCCTGTTCTGTTTTGGAATGCAGTTCCTGTGTAGCCAAGTTTACATTCCGTGTATTACTGATATCTTATGATGTTTCTTTTTCTGTGTGACTTATTTCAGTTAGAATCATCATACCTGAATCCACTCATTGTGCTGCTAAGGGCCTGATGACACAGATTTCATTGCTGAGTGATATTGCTTTGTAAGTGAATACCACAACTTCTTTATCCATTTTTCACTTTCTGCGATGTTGAAATTGTACTGTAAACGAGGTTCTTGTAAACAGAGCCGTTCCAAACTTTGGGGTGGCTGTGTCTTTTTGATTTTAATTTCCCTAAGCTATAGGACCATAAGTGGAGTGCCCTAGGTTCTGTTGCTTTGTTTTTTAGATGTTTCAGGAAACACCATACACTTCTCCCGAGTGGTTGTTGGCAATTTACATCCCGCCCATCAGCATAACAAGGCTCCCAGTTCTCCATGGCCTGTCCTGCCTTTCTGGATTTTACACTTTTTTCAGATGGCCCTTTTGACCGGGGGGAAGTGAGACTTCATTGTAGTGCAGATTTCCTTTGCAAGCTTGCTTGGTTGGCCAAAAAGGGCGTATGCGTTTTTTCCTGAATATATTCAGGAAAAAACGCATACGCCCTTTTTGGCCAAGTGCATCATTGTGGACGTTCTGCCTCTTTTCCTATGCTTTCAATGCAATTCCAGTCTACCTCCTGAAATCGGTTTCCTGCAATTCTGCCCCGCTTTCAAGTCCTCTTGGCAGCCTTACTTCAGTCTATTTTTGGACGATAGCTGTCATTTATAACTCTGCAGGTTTGTGAATTACAGTGCCCCTGAGCTCCTTTCTTCAACTCGCTTTCTTGTGACCTGGCCGTAACACCGCAGGATGGCTTCAGGCCCTAATCTGGTTCCGGCCCGGCATGCTGAGCCTTTGGTTAATTCCTCTTCCTGGTGGGAAATGAGAGTTAAATTTGCCCGTCCAGACACCTCCAGCTAGCCTCTTATTGGTTCTCGCTATTCCTGTTCATCTTCCGCAGAAATTGCAAACTGGGCCAAACAGGAGGTTAAAGGCGCTGACTCTCTAAGTGGGAGAGTGTTAGTAAAGCGTCTGGAATGTTGCACCCGAGTACCAGGGGAGGAAAACTGAGACATATTTGAACACGTCTCCCGTTCACATGGTTGATCATACTTGGGTTCCACATGCATGTTTTAGCTGAAGGAAGAATACCTTAAACCTGCAGAGTTGAGACCAGTGTAATGGGTACCATGCAATATGACTTCAAAGGGTCTTCATTTGCTCACCGAACCTCTCCAATCCTATCACTGCTGCGTTTATGCCCCTGTACACATGCTTGATTCTCTTTCGGAGACATAGCAATCCATAGGTTTTATGATACTTACTAGTCAGGTACATTGTTAGGCGTTTAATATGCGGTGTTGAGTCCATTTCGTTGAGCAAGGAGTAGCTCTTGTCTATTCCATATTTGGCTTAAGGAACTTTATCTGTGCTCATTTCAATCTCTGGTTTTATGCAGCACCCCAACTCACCTTTCCCCTTAAGCAAGCATAAGTTGGTTTTCTAAATTTGAGACCCTGTTCTGTTCTGTGATTCAGTTCCTGTGTAGCCAAGTTTACATTCCGTGTATTACTGATATCTTATGATGTTTCTTTTTCTGTGTGACTTATTTCAGTTAGAATCATCATACCTGAATCCACTCATTGTGCTGCTAAGGGCCTGATGACACAGATTTCATTGCCGAGTGATATTGCTTTGTAAGTAAATACCACAACTTCTTTCTCCATTTTTCACTTTCTGCGATGTTGAACTTGTACTGTAAACGAGGTTCTTGTAAACAGAGCCGTTCCAAACTTTAGGGTGGCTGTGTCTTTTTTATTTTAATTTCCCTAAGCTATAGGACCATAAGTGGAAGTGCCCTAGGTTCTGTTGCTTTGTTTTTTAGATGTTTCAGGAAACACCATACACTTCTCCTGAGTGGTTCTTGGCAATTTACATCCCGCCCATAAGCATAACAAGGCTCCCAGTTCTCCATGGCCTGTCCTGCCTTTCTGGATTTTACACTTTTTTCAGATGGCCCTTTTGACCGGGGGGGAAGTGAGACTTCATTGTAGTGCAGATTTCCTTTGCAAGCTTGCTTGGTTGGCCAAAAAGGGCGTATGCGTTTTTTCCTGAATATATTCAGGAAAAAACGCATACGCCCTTTTTGGCCAAGTGCATCATTGTGGACGTTCTGCCTCTTTTCCTATGCTTGCAAAGCAATTCCAGTCTACCTCCTGAAATCGGTTTCCTGCAATTCTGCCCCGCTTTCAAGTCCTCTTGGCAGCCTTACTTCAGTATATTTTTGGACGATAGCTGTCATTTATAACTCTGCAGGTTTGTGAATTACAGTGCCCCTGAGCTCCTTTCTTCAACTCGCTTTCTTGTGACCTGGCCGCAACACCGCAGGATGGCTTCAGGCCCTAATCTGGTTCCGGCACGGCACGCTGAGCCTTTGGTTAATTCCTCTTCCTGGTGGGAAATGAGAGTTAAATTTCCCCGTTCAGACACCTCCAGCTAGTCTCTCATTGGTTCTCGCTATTCCTGTTCATCTTCCGCAGAAATTGCAAACTGGGCCAAACAGGAGGTTAAAGGGACTGACTCTCCAAGTCGGGAGAGTCAGTAAAGCGTCTGGAATGTTGCACCCGAATACCAGGGTACGAAAACTGAGACATATTTGAACATGTCTCCCGATCACATGGTTGATCATACTCTAGGTTCCACATGCATGTTTTAGCTGAAGGAAGAATACCTTAAACCTGGGTAGTTGATACCTGTGTAATGGGGACCATGCAATATGACTTCAAAGGGTCTTCATTTGCTCACCGAACCTCTCCAATCCTATCACTGCTGCGTTTATGCCCCTGTACACATGCTTGATTCTCTTTCGGAGACATAGCAATCCATAGGTTTTAAGATACTTACTAGTCAGGTACATTCTTAGGCGTTTAATATGCGGTGTTGAGTCCACTTCGTTGAGCAAGGAGTAGCTCTTGTCTATTCCATATTTGGCTTAAGGAACTTTATCTGTGCTCATTTCAATCTCTGGTTTTATGCAGCACCTCAACTCACCTTTACCCTTAAGCAAGCATAAGTTGGTTTTCTAAATTTGAGACACTGTTCTGTTCTGTAATTCAGTTCCTGTGTAGCCAAGTTTCCATTCCGTGTATTACTGATATCTTATGATGTTTCTTTTTCTGTGTGACTTATTTCAGTTAGAATCATCATACCTGAATCCACTCATTGTGCTGCTAACGGCCTGATGACATAGATTTCATTGCTGAGTGATATTGCTTTGTAAGTGAATACCACAACTTCTTTATCCATTTTTCACTTTCTGCAATGTTGAACTTGTACTGTAAACGAGGTTCTTGTAAACAGAGGCGTCCCAAACTTTGGGGTGGCTGTGTCTTTTTGATTTTAATTTCCCTAAGCTATAGGACCATAAGTGGCAGTGCCCTAGGCTCTGATGCTTTGTTTTTTAGATGTTTCAGGAAACACCATACACTTCTCCCGAGTGTCTGTTGGCAATTTACATCCCGCCCATCAGCATAACAAGGCTCACAGTTCTCCATGGCCTGTCCTGCCTTTCTGGATTTTACACTTTTTTCAGATGGCCCTTTTGACCGGGGGGAAGTGAGACTTCATTGTAGTGCAGATTTCCTTTGCAAGCTTGCTTGGTTGGCCAAAAAGGGCGTATGCGTTTTTTCCTGAATATATTCAGGAAAAAACGCATACGCCCTTTTTGGCCAAGTGCATCATTGTGGACGTTCTGCCTCTTTTCCTATGCTTTCAATGCAATTCCAGTCTACCTCCTGAAATCGGTTTCCTGCAATTCTGCCCCGCTTTCAAGTCCTCTTGGCAGCCTTACTTCAGTATATTTTTGGACGATAGCTGTCATTTATAACTCTGCAAGTTTGTGAATTACAGTGCCCCTGAGCTCCTTTCTTCAACTCGCTTTCTTGTGAACTGGCCGCAACACCACAGGATGGCTTCAGGCCCTAATCTGGTTCCGGCACGGCACGCTGAGCCTTTGGTTAATTCCTCTTCCTGGTGGGAAATGAGAGTTAAATTTCCCCGTTCAGACACCTCCAGCTAGTCTCTCATTGGTTCTCGCTATTCCTGTTCATCTTCCACAGAAATTGCAAACTGGGCCAAACAGGAGGTTAAAGGGACTGACTCTCCAAGTCGGGAGAGTTTTAGTAAAGCGTCTGGAATGTTGCACCCGAATACCAGGGTACGAAAACTGAGACATATTTGAACATGTCTCCCGATCACATGGTTGATCATACTCTAGGTTCCACATGCATGTTTTTGCTGAAGGAAGAATACCTTAAACCTGGGTAGTTGAGACCTGTGTAATGGGTACCATGCAATATGACTTCAAAGGGTCTTCATTTGCTCACCGAACCTCTCCAATCCTATCACTGCTGCGTTTATGCCCCTGTACACATGCTTGATTCTCTTTCGGAGACATAGCAATCCATAGGTTTTAAGATACTTACTAGTCAGGTACATTCTTAGGCGTTTAATATGCGGTGTTGAGTCCACTTCGTTGAGCAAGGAGTAGCTCTTGTCTATTCCATATTTGGCTTAAGGAACTTTATCTGTGCTCATTTCAATCTCTGGTTTTATGCAGCACCTCAACTCACCTTTACCCTTAAGCAAGCATAAGTTGGTTTTCTAAATTTGAGACCCTGTTCTGTTCTGTAATTCAGTTCCTGTGTAGCCAAGTTTCCATTCCGTGTATTACTGATATCTTATGATGTTTCTTTTTCTGTGTGACTTATTTCAGTTAGAATCATCATACCTGAATCCACTCATTGTGCTGCTAACGGCCTGATGACATAGATTTCATTGCTGAGTGATATTGCTTTGTAAGTGAATACCACAACTTCTTTATCCATTTTTCACTTTCTGCAATGTTGAACTTGTACTGTAAACGAGGTTCTTGTAAACAGAGCCGTTCCAAATTTTGAGGTGGCTGTGTCTTTTTGATTTTAATTTCCCTAATCTATAGGACCATAAGTGGAAGTGCCCTAGGCTCTGTTGCTTTGTTTTTTAGATGTTTCAGGAAACACCATACACTTCTCCCAAGTGTCTGTTGGCAATTTACATCCCGCCCATCAGCATAACAAGGCTCACAGTTCTCAATGGCCTGTTGCCTTTCTGGATTTTACACTTTTTTCAGATGGCCCTTTTGACCGGGGGGAAGTGAGACTTCATTGTAGTGCAGATTTCCTTTGCAAGTTTGCTTGGTTGGCCAAAAAGGGCGTATGCGTTTTTTCCTGAATATATTCAGGAAAAAACGCATACGCCCTTTTTGGCCAAGTGCATCATTGTGGACGTTCTGCCTCTTTTCCTATGCTTTCAATGCAATTCCAGTCTACCTCCTGAAATCGGTTTCCTGCAATTCTGCCCCGCTTTCAAGTCCTCTTGGCAGCCTTACTTCAGTCTATTTTTGGACGATAGCTGTCATTTATAACTCTGCAGATTTGTGAATTACAGTGTCCCTGAGCTCCTTTCTTCAACTCGCTTTCTTGTGACCTGGCCGCAACACCGCAGGATGTCTTCAGGCCCTAATCTGGTTCTGGCACGGCACGCTGAGCCTTTGGTTAATTCCTCTTCCTGGTGGGAAATGAGAGTTAAATTTGCCCATCCAGACACCTCCAGCTAGTCTCTCATTGGTTCTCGCTATTCCTGTTCATCTTCCACAGAAATTGCAAACTGGGCCAAACAGGAGGTTAAAGGGACTGACTCTCCATGTGGGGAGAGTGTTAGTAAAGCCTCTGGAATGTTGCACCCAAGTACCAGGGTACGAAAACTGAGACATATTTGAACACGTCTCCCGATCACATGGTTGATCATACTCTAGGTTCCACATGCATGTTTTAGCTGAAGGAAGAATACCTTAAACCTGGGTAGTTGAAACCCGTGGAATGGGTACCATGCAATATGTCTTCAAAGGGTCTTCTTTTGCTCACGAACCTCTCCAATCCTATCACTGCTGCGTTTATGCCCCTGTACACATGCTTGATTCTCTTTCGGAGACATAGCAATCCATAGGTTTTAAGATACTTACTAGTCAG